>NC_060280.1:25198504-25498504 GCF_021613505.1 Equus quagga
GAAAAGGAAAAGAAAATCATGGCAAATGGTCAGAATTATGTTCACTTGATTCATTTGGTACTTTTATATACACACATGCAATTTTCCTGGTTTAGCTCTTCGCACAGCAAGCATTCTTGTTGATTGTGTCTATAGGACCTGGGAGATACTTTATCGTCTGTAAACCTATCTGCCATAATTCCTGCAATGTAATCTCTTTTCTCCACTGGAAAACACTCACCTCTTGATTAATGAAAGAGCTAAATATTTCCCTGGCATCACACAATAAAAAAGCACATCATGAACATAACATATACCTGGTCAAGTGGTTGAGTTAATTAGATTGAGTGCCTTGAAAATATTTACATGGTTATCATCCTCTTTATAAATGCATATGGCTGTTTCTATATTCTGTGTGTAATTAGGTGGTTATCCATGCTGTAATTTTTTTTAGGAAATTATATTTTTATTATTTATCAAATCGAATGACTGAATGACTAAATGGGACAATGAGGTATTTTGCAACAATGCTTTGTATAAAGAAAATGCCAAACATTTAGATGGTAAAGGAAATGGTGATCTTCTCTACTATTATTTTTTCTTGCCAATGTGTTTTGTCACAAAGGACCTTCTGCAGCAGAAAGATAATCAGTGCATATTCCAAAGAGTAGCATTTGACATTATGAAAACAGCTGCATTGCACTTTTGCCTAGTGATAAAGGATTTGAATACAAAAATGAATTATTATTTGGGCTTCTGGATATCTTACAGAATCTGTAGGAAGGCAGAGAATGCTTTCAGAAGGCAAATAAATACTCATGACTTTACCAAACAAGCTAACATGAATAAGAGTGTCTCCTAATTTATAAATCCGTATACAAATGAGATAGATGCTCCAATCATATTACTATAATCCTAGGCAAGAATAAGAGGGCTTCTTGTTTTAAGAGCACTAGCTACTTGTCGGAGGAATGTACTCCAGCTTTCACTAAGACTCCTAAAACATGATAATGTATCTTTTCTCATTTCATAACACAAACTTCCCTTCCATTTATTCATTCATTCATATATTCAATGCTTGATCTCTTCACCAACTGTATTTTACTGGGAAGAATGACCTTATTTTGAGAATATGTGTTTTCTAAATATTTTGGTAAAATATATTTTATGAATGTAATGTGACTCTAGTAATTAAATTTGAGGAGCTAGTATAGTAGACTATAATTTATAAACTCCAAAGTTGGGTTATCTGTGTATCAAAAGCTGGGTTATCTGTGTATAGATCCACTTGAAATAGTTTTTCTGATATGTGAAATGCAAAATCTAGGATTCAAAAGTTTAAATATATTTCTGTTAGCAAATTTGATAAAGGTTTTTATTTTTTGGAGCACAAGCACTAGGAAAGGTATGTTCAGCATACATAGGTTGAAAATATATTTTGTATTTTAATATCATTTTAAACATGATATATATTCTTAAATGTTACTTGTAAAATGTAAAGCTGATGATAATGTTCACATTCTCCTCAAAATTGTCCTTTTTCCTATCAGTTTTACTTGGCTAGTGTATTACACTGAATAATATCTAAATTTGATGTCCCTATAACAGGCTTTATTTTTAGTTGATATGCCTTTGATCAAGGTGAATGTGCTGAAGGAGATGCAATGAGAATAGAATCAAGAAATAGGACAAAGTGGGGTAGGGACAGACATAGTTGAATGAAATCAGAGAGTAGAAATAAGTTCATGCAAATTCTATATGTACTCCATATGCCTGAAATTTGTAATCCTAACTTTTAGTCAATGAGATCTCTTTTATTATATGAAATGTAGGCTCAAGACAGGTCAAATCTTTTCTGGCAATATGTTTTTTGAATATCCAAACTAGTCCTTCTATATTCAATGATTTATTCCTTTCTTTATCATTTATACATTCAATAATTAATAACTGACTTTACATCAAGCATAGTGCTGATTATTACAGCGAGCAAATTTTTGGAGGCACACTTATTACAGTAGCTAAAATAAGATATGTGAAAACATATTTCTTATTATTGAGATTTACATAAATTATTGGAGCTATAAAGCATTCTTAAAGTCTTCTTTTTTACTCTTTGCTTATTTTTTGTCTTTGAACAAGTGTACTTAAGCAAACTAAGAAAATTCAATTAACTTTGCAAGCTTTTTCTACAACTCTATGCACTGCCACATGCGAGGTAATTTCAGAGTTATAAGAAAAGACAGTGTTGTATATTGAACAGATTTCTATATAAAAATTAAGACACCTGAATTATCTGTTTCCTGCTACCACAAACTTGTAAGTAGCTATAACTCAGTGAGTCATATTTTTTTTTACATTTAAACAAATAGTATAACTTACATTGTTATTAAGATACATTTATTTCAATGCTATAATCCCTGGCTTCACACGACAATATCTGGGAGCTTTCAAAAATTACGGAGTCTCAGCTTTCTATAAGATAAAACTTATTTGTAATAATTAAGTAAAAGAAAAATAAATATGGAGAGGGCCCCTTTTTATTCCTGAGGAAACTAAATCTCCTCAAGAATAAAAGGGCAGAAGATGTGTATAAACTTTTAAAAGATAATATTAATGAACCATGAGGATTGATGACTTCTGCTTTTAACCCTAATATGCTCTTATATCAAGAAAAGAGTTTTTCCATCTTGAAAAAATATAAAATAAGCAGGTTTACAAACACACTTAAATAACAAGAAAAACAATATAAGATTCTTGAGAAAAGATGGAATGTCAACAAGCAAAGAAACGTGGGTTTAGTATATTTAAGGAAAACTTCATGGATAAGTGACCATGAATAAAGGATGTGATTAGAAATGGAGGAGAATAGATGGAAATGATTTCCCACACACTTCACTACAACATATTCATACTTAAAGGAGATTTATGAAACATATGTTAAGGAAGGCTATATAATCTCAGTGGACACCAACGCTCTCCTGTAGGACATTTTTGTGATGCTTGTTGGCTCTCTTTCTGCTCTTTAAGAAGTCTTTCTCTGGTGCCAACACACCTAAGGCAAACACTATGTATTTACATCATTAAGACTGATACCATCAGTGTCTTGAGAACATGATTACATCACAGCAAGAGTGATTTTTTGGGGGAGAAGCAGGTGGAGAATTCCTTGGCGTATCTGCTTAGTCTTCACACTATAGATGATTGGGTTGAGCACAGGTGGAACTAACAAGTAGATATGACCCATGAGGATGAGACTGAGTGGGGAAGAGTGTTTGCCAAAACGATGGATGATAGATAGCCCAATCATAGGCACATATAGAATGAGGACAGCACAGATATGGGATGCACATGTGTTGAGGGCCTTAAATCTCCCCTCACGAGATGAAATCTTTAATACTGAGTGAAGGATAAACACATAAGAAACAAAAATACCCAGAGAGTCCATGCCCCACAGCATAGTGATCACAATCATCCCATATATAATATTAAATTTGGTATCAGCACAGGCAAGGCGAATAATGTCTTGATGTAGACAATAGGAATGAGAAAGGATGTGGGAGTGGCAGAAGGGAAAGAAGGGCAGCCGGGCCAGAAGTGGAATCACTGCAAAGGCATTCCTAAGAAGAGCTGCAATTCCAATTTTAGTGATAAGTCTTGGGGTGAGAATGGTCACATATTGCAGAGGGTGGCAGATGGCCACATAGCGGTCAAGGGCCATGGCCAACAGCACAGATGATTCAGTGAAGGAGAAAGTGTGAATGAAAAACATTTGGACCACACAGATGTTGAACTGGATCTCCCTGGAAATGGACCACAACACCCTGAAGAGTGATATCATTGTGGGCATAGACATGCCCATGTCAGTGAGAGAAAGCATGGCCAGGAAGTAGTACATGGGCTCATGGAGCCTGGGGTCTGTCCGCACGATATGCAGGATGGTGCAGTTACCCATTATTCCACCCAGGTAGAGGAGACAGAATGGGATGGAAATCCAGTGGTGAAATTCCTCATATCCAGGGATACCTGTGAGATAGAATGTGGAGGACAGGGAATTGCTGGAGTTTAACGTTGCCATGGGGCTTACCGGTAAACCACAATCCAGTTTCACAATCACACTCCACTGGAGAAGGCAGTGACAAGATCAGCATCTATGTCAGGAAAAAAACAAAACAAGGCTTCAATCCTTATCTATAATCACTCCTAAATTTATCACCACATTTTTTCTTAGTCTTTCTTCATTGCATTGCTCAGTGTTGTCAGTTAAGTAAAATATCTGCTTTTTAACCACAAGTACTTTCCCTTCTGCTTCCAGATGCAGACCCATCAACATCGTCTCTGAACATGGACGATCCTCTTCTGAAGACACTACCAAGCACCACACACACAACCTCTTCTAGAATACATTTTTGATTTTATAATTTTCTTTAGTAACTTTCCTGGCTGGTGTTACTGGTCTTAAAATAGGCTTTGTTTTAACTGCATCCTGCAGTTTTACATGAAATACTTTCATTTTTCTGAGCCTGGTAGCTTTTACAATATTACTAGATCACCATGCAGAGTATCTTTACAGAATTCAGGCAAGTTTTGGTCTACATGGTTCTTGTTCTTACTAACATATCTGCCACTATATAATTGATGCCACAGGCCTGGTATCCACAAATAGTGAACTCTAATATCAGTTTGGTCTTGGACCAGCATCCCCAAAATATAAAGACAGGTTAAGATATATTTGAAGAATATGTGAATTTTTAAAATTATAATGATAAAATATATATTTTTATATGTAATGCTCTTAGACTAACGGTTTGTATAATTTAAGAAACATACATTAGACTCTGATTCTAATTTTAAAGATTTAGAACCCTCTTCCTATTATCTTTCAGAAATGATCATTTAGAGACAGTTTCTTTATATGAAAAAATGCAAAACGATACATAGCATCGTGTAGAGTAGAAACTAATGATTCAAAGCAAAAACAAGAGAAAGCAAAATAACAAAAAAATTATAATGCTCAGAAAAAGCCTATTGACATCTGACTTTGACATTAAATCCTTTCTACTCAGACCGAGTGAGAAAATATATTTCCCCCGAGTAGACTCCAGTACTTCTGTGGTCACGAGAAACATCTCTGAAGTAAGAAGGATGAGCCTCTCTCTCAAAATTCCACAAATTCATCACTTGCCAAACATCCATTCTCACCAAAATGGTGTTTTGAGAATTTACAATCCATAGGATAGATTGCTTCACACTGTATATTAATAAATCAGTATCTTCTTGTCTTATAAAGTTTACTTTAGCCCTTTGAATCATCAAATTCTCTTAAATTTCTTCTAGTCCCATGCAGACAAACTTAGAATGCAGAATATTTTTTGCCTAGAATGCTTAATAAGGACTATTTTCTAGGAAATTAAAGACCCATAATCAAGGAAGCAAATAAGCAAACTCCAGAGATAAATTCAGTCTTTCTGGTGGTTCAGCTCATAATTAAATTTTACCCATATATTGTATGAACTGATACCTCTGGCCCTGCTAATTTCCTCAATCTGCCTGGCTTATTACCTCCCCAAATTCCTGCTTATCTGCTTACCCTCCTTTCTATTTTTGGATTCATTGTTACCTTCAATACCTAGATTTTCCTATATTTTCTGTTCTTTTTGTTGATTCTTTTCCAATTTCTCGTCCACAGTCCAAACTTAGAAACCTACCTTCCTTTCACTTCACTGCTTAATCAGTTCAGACCGTTTCTCTGGTCTTATAACCTCCTTCTTCCACTGCCAAAAAGGAGCAAACATGAAGTTTAATTGAAAACTGGTAAGTATCTGATGTGGGGGCCGGTCCGAACAACTTAAATCATCTCAATGACTTTTTATTGAGGTTTTCAGGAGACAACTGTCCACCATCTCCCTTGTTCAGACTCTGTTCCTCTGCTTCTGCTATCGCATCAACCTAGGTTATATTCTGATTCCACTGCTTGCTAATTTTTAAATTTTAGACAAATGATTTATTTCTCTCTGTACCAAAGTTGCCTCCTCTGTAAACTGAAGATAACAACTCGACAGGTTTGTGCTAAGGATTAAAAGAGATATTGTAGGTAAAATACTTAGCATAGAGCCTTACATCCAGTGACTGTAAAATAATGGTGATGATGATGATGGTGAAGACTACAATGACGATGACAACAACAATAATATCAACAGTAAATCTTTGAAATATAATGGGAGTGATTAAGATATGGGGACACTAAAGAGTATTCTTCCATAGAGGAAAGCCCCATGAGCAGGCATCTCACAAAATAACCTAGGTAGGCTGAGGGTCAGAAGTGAATTATATCTTTTTCAGCTCCCTTTCATCCAGTGATGATTCAGTTTAGCCAGAGATATGAATTTCTTCTTGATGTTTTTCTCTTCTCCAAAATTACTCTGATAATTATAATAACCCTACCTGTATACTTTCTTTTTGTTCACTCCCAATTTGGGGGGGGAGGAAAGAAAAGACTCTAGGGTAGAGTAGGAAGTCTCATCAAGAAAAGGAATGAGATCTTTAGGACTTCAGTCAGATAGGAATCTGAGCAGCAACATCAGTATTCTGAAGCTACCCCAACATAAAAATTCACTATATTCCATATCTTCACTAGGATCTGATCTACCTATTATTCCCAAACCCCTTATATCGTAGCACTCGTTCATTTTTGCAGTCCAGCTGCTGTTGCTCCTGATCCTATAATTTCAATCTCATTCACATAGCCTTCTGATGCCTTCCACCATTCCCCAGAGGAGGAGGAATGGAGTGAGTTAGTTGCGGAGTTAGTTTACAAGCTCCAAAATCTGAAGGACTTATAGTGTACGGTTTAGACCTCTGAGCTGCAATTCAAGTCACATTAAAAATCAGATACTTGGAATTGGAAGGGACCTTGGATGTTGTCTGGTGTACTCCCAATCTCACTCTGGAGATAGTCCTTCATCCTATGAAAGCATCATGCCAACGGGCACAGAGGAGAACACTAACCATAAAGTCTAGGACATCTCAGGCAAGTCCTATCTGAAAAGAACTGAATCTGGCTTGAATGCTACGAGCATGGGGATGAACAATAAAGACATTTGGATGAAAATTATGTCCTGTGATGGACTGAGAACTTCTTCCTTCTTGAACCAGCCTCTTAGTCCTCCTTCTCACACTTTGGATGTCTTCCCTCCTCTCTTTTGTCTCTGAAGTCTCCCTTTGTATTTTCCTATTACCTCCCGCTTTTATTTTTCCCAGGTTTCACATACTTGTAGAATGCTTCCTCTTGCTGTAAGAGATGACTCTAATGCTCAGAGACAGAAAGATGAGTTAGTAAGTCTTTCTCCAGTCCTTAGAGATATGAGGCCCCAGGATAAATGCAAGAGAGTGTATGTAACCCTGTCAGTGCCATGATTTCAGTTTATGGCCTTTCCCAAGCACCTCTCTCCACCACTCAGATTGCAGCAGCATATTGCAGCTTGGGAATACAGAGGCAAGAAACCAACAGAGATTCTCAAATATTTATTGCCTCAACGTCTGGAACAAATGATGTAGCATGAGATGAAATATTTGTTTGTATCAAGAATACAATAGGGTAGTAAATAATTTTAAACATGGTGTAGCCAAAGTACATAGCATTCATTACCTAAAAGCTGGAAGTGACTCTAGTTCAGTTCTATTATTATATACCAGATCAAAACGAGACCCACTTATATGATTTGCTCCCTCAAAATCATACAGTAGGAAGTATGTATATGGGAAATCTCTGTAACTTCCACTCAATTTTGCTATGAACCTAAATTGTTCTACAAAATAAAATCTCTTCAAAAAAAATCAAACAATATTCAATAAAGGCAATGTTATCATTCAAGTCTGTTTCTTTAGAGTGGTACTTTCTTCACTGTGCCAAAGATTTCTTCATGAAACAGATTAGATACATCTGATCTTACTATAAATAGAAGCATTTAGTCAATGAATAAAACTCCCTATCTTTGTCAACAATATTGACTTCTAATGTCTAATGGTGATTGAACCATGCAGCAGGATTGGCACGCGGACTGGTAAATGATGAGACATCTCTAAGCAGGGTAGAAGTTCCATTTCTAATGTCAGTCCTGTTTAGTACAGAAATTACTTTTATAATGTGGTCAGTTGTTAATCTTTTCAACTGTGCATTTGATCTCGGCCATATTGTTTTAATTATAACACAACGAATCTATCATCTTTTCACTCAACTAAGATATTGTTTATTGCATATGTGTTATAGCTTTCTAATGTTCAGGCACCATTAAATTTAATACATTCAATTGAGAATTGGTGTTTTTAGAAATTGATGACCCCAATAGAAGTGATAGTTCTCACAAAGAAAATTTTCTTCTTTACTAAAGAAATTCACCGTCTACTGATAGTCTATGAAATTGAGAGGTTATTTATACCTTGCTACTAGAAAAATCCCACAACTCCATTGTCAGAAGTCTCCTTCTGAAGATACCAGAGAAATGATTTGAACTTACTTGCTTCACTGCCAAGGGGTGCCTCAGAATTCTCCTTATACTTTAATTTCTTTAACATTAATTTAAATCATTTTGACATCATCTAAATTTGATATGATCAAGATTCCCAAACTTAGAGGATTATTAGTCGATGCAACCATACTCCTTTTCCAAACAGTGTACATATTTCTCATGCATAAAATAGAAGGATAAAAAAGAAATTTCACTTACCACTGGCAAATTCTTCAGCAACCTTAGGTCACAAGATCAATTTTGAGTGGCGTACTAGAATAGGGTGAATGTGATGGACAAATATCCACATAGAGATATAGATAGAACACTACCTAGACCACAAAGCATGAGAGAGAATCAAAATATGAGTCAGAGTGGTTTCTGGGAGAAGGGCAGGCTTAGTCTATTTTCCAGATATACCTTGGTCTGTGCCTTGACCATACTGGACTGCATCAAAAGGTCCTTTTGCTCTCTAGCTTCTTGTTTGACTTGGTCAATGATGAGAACTCACAGGAATACAGAAAAACGTTCAGTTGGGGGGTTTACTCCCCACCAAGCCCTCATTCTGGCTTCCTTATGGTGGCTGCATCTCTCTACAGGTGTCTTCCTCCACATGCTGCCCTTTCCAAGTTCTGGTAAACTCTTTTTCCCTTTCCACTTCAGGACTGCTGATGGCAACAAACTCCCATCTGAAATTTTGTACACACACACACAGACACATATATATTCCCCCTTCTTGGATTTCCTCAATCCTGCCCACATATTTTCGATGACGTTTATCAAATTCTTCATTATCCAGTCTGCGCATGACATCTGTTTCCTGACAGAACCTTAATTAAGGAGACATTTCTGCCTTATATGCATGTATACATCTCTGTCATTTTCTATCTCTATCTCTGTGTTTATCATCATCGCTATCACTATCTGCAAGTTTATGAAGTTTTAATATGTGTAACATTTTTCTTCATTGTAATTTTTACAAAAAGCTTTCTGTTCATTTTTTGATTGATCATGCAAAAGGCCTTTTTTTCCCCCAAAATGGGGGAGTGACTTCAAAGAAGTCAGTTGCCGAAGGGTAAGAGAGAAAGCTTCAGATAAACCTTTCCATATTTAGGTTTTCTACACGCAACAATGAACAAAAGCTGGGAGTGAGAAAGGATAAGGGGAAGAATAAAGTAGATGGAAACCACCTTTTATCTGCCCTGAAACTTGGATTCTTGTTGTGAACAATAAGACCCCATAATCAGAATGGAAGAAATAATGCCTTTTTCTTGTGAGTGTCTGGAAAAAACTAACTCTATGCTTTTATTGCCCAAGCTTTTCCTAAGATTCGTTCCAATAGAAGTAAAGGAAACTAAATGAATGCAATCTTTTCATTGATTTCATCTCTAAAGTCAAACATCCATTGATTAATATAACTGCATGTATTTATTTATTCTTTTTTGGTCTTCTCTAGCATTCACTGGTCCTCTTTGCTATAAAATCTGCCTTCTTATCTCAATTTATCTTTAAACTATATTTTCACAGAGTTTTTGATCTTTTAAATCCATTTGAAACTCAAAGTTTGTTGTCTATTTTTTTTGTTATGTTTCTTGAGATAAGTTTATTCCCTAGATCAATTTTTTCAACTATGGTTCTGTATAGTCTTTCATTCTTTTCATTGTTTTGAATGATACTTCTTCTTTTGAGGTAATCCTAGCCATAATATTGCAAAAAAAATGTGTTTATTTGTGTTATTCAGTTTCCTATTATTTAACCAAGGGGAGATTTTTGGGGGGAGGGTTGATTTAAAATAGTATTTGCATAAAAATAATTAGCTTGGGTTCTCTTTGAACTCTCTTTATAGTTACTCAGACCCATTTCTATTCTCCTATTAAATGTTGACTTTAAATTGGAGTGCTGAAAATTTGTCAGTTTGTTTCCTATTATTTCATAGGGAATTGTGTGAGGCACCAAGAGTCATGGGCATTTACGGTTCATGGCGATTTTTTGGCATCTCTCTTGCACTATTTTTGTTTAAATTGTTGCACATGGGACATTTTGCCTAGTAGAGGTGTACACTAAACAAGAGATTTTGGTATATATTATTTTTATCTCATTTCATGATGAGTATACAGCCCCTTTGGTGTCAAGTTTTGATTTGTCTTGTTAGTTTCCTGCATTGAAGAAAACTAACTCTATGCATTTATTGCCCAAATATTTTCTGACATTCACTCCAATAGAAGTAAAGGAAACAAACAAATGCAATCTTTTCATTTATGCCATCTCTAAAGTCAAACATCCATTTTATTATGATTTGACTCAAAGTCTGGAGAATGAGGTCTACTTTACCTAAAAGGAAGGCAAATGTGCCTAGTTACCAATGCCAACTCTGCTATATATTATCTCTGTTATTTTTGAATAGTAAATTAACTTCTCTAAGCCAGTTTTAACGTGGAAAATTGGAATATCTTCAAATCTGAACGGAAACTATCTCCATAAATTATCTGAATGAAATGTTTCCTCTTATTAAACATTTGGGCACCAGGATTTGGACATACTTTAAAGCTAGGAAGTAATGATAGAAATGATTGCAATATTTTTCTTGAAAGGATTTATGATCTATCAGAGAATTATTATGCATCCAATGTGTCAAAGAAGTTCTAAACAGGTTATCTTCAGGATGAAGAAAATTGATGCAAGGGTCACAATAATAGGGAATTTTATGCCTTCTAAGTGTGAGCAAGCCCAACTCTTTTGAGTGATAATACCCCTAGGAGGCCTTGGTGAATCAGCTTTGTCTTGATGCTATAAATAACTGGTTGAGTACTAGTGAATATTGGTCATGGTTATATGGATAATGGAGAAGGATTGTTTTGCAAACCATTGCACTAAGGAGAGCCCTATCATGGACATATACAGAATGAGCACAGCACCAATGTGGGGGACACACATATTGAGGGCTTTGAGCTTCCCTCCCTGGGATGTAATGCCTAGCACAGAGTGGAGGAAAGGCATAAGATACAAAGATTTCTAGAGAACCTACACCCCAGTGAAATGGAACAATAAACAAGCCATACAAGATGTCGAATGGGAAGTCAGCACAGGTCAATTGGATGACATCTTGATGCAAGCAGAAAGAATGAGAGACAACAGGGGAATGACAGAAGGAAAATGTGGGAATATGAACTAGAACAACAGGGAAGACAATGGAACATCTAATTACAAGGAAGACCCCTATATAAATAATGAGTTGTGGGGTAGATTTGCTGGAATACCTCAAGGATTGCAAATGGCAACACACCAATCAAGAGCTATGGCTAGGAGCATAACTGACCCCATTAGAGAAAAAGTCTGAATAAAATACGTCTGGGCTGCACAAGCATTCACCTCAATCTCCCTAGCTTCAAACCAGAAGACTCTCAGTTCTGTAGGCAGGGTGGAGATGGATATGCCCATATCAGTGAGGTACAGCATGGCTAGGGAGCAGTACGTGGGCTCATGGAAACTCTTGTCAGTGTGGATTATGTGAAGAATTGTGCAGTTGCCTGCTGTTCCAATCAGGTAGAATACACAAAAGGGATGGAAATAAAGTGATAAACATTCTCATAACCAGGAATCCCAGTGAGGTAGAATGAAGCAGACTGTCCAATACTGGATTAGAACTTGTCATGAGGCTGTCCCAAGTAGCCATTTTCCTACCATAAGAATGTCGATTGCTAGAAGGAAGAAAAGCACACAACATCGAGAAGATAGCAATTCATGTTTCTCTATAACATTTTTTCTTAATTTTTACTTCTTTGTTAGGACATTATCCATAAAGTGTGTAAATGATTTTTAAAAATTATCTGAATTCACTACCTTATTTTAGTATATTACCATTTAATCCTTGACTTAGTTTATGGTCATTTATGTAGTTATCTGTCAATCTCTTATCCTATTGATTATAGATTGTGAGTCCTTCATTGGATGCTCTTCTCTTCTCTAAATTTATAACATATTCTTCTATGTTTTCTACTAATATTTGGATACGTTGGTTAGTTTTTATTTACTTTTTGATTCATTGTTACTTATCATTTATTTTTGCATATGATATTAAGTAAGGATATTTTCCCAGACCCTAACCTTTCTGTGTTAAGCATTAATTTTCCCCTGACCAGGAAACTTGGTGGAAACTTTTTGGAATAATGTCAGAAAAAGCTTAGGCAATAAATCCATAAAGTTAGTTTCCTCCAATCATGAAAACCCACAAGATTAACCAAGTTTTATCACAGGATGAGAATGGGCACTTCAAAAAACACTGTCTAAGCAGTGAGTGCAGTTACCAATTATAGAGGTAGATAAATCATCCCTCAAACTGGTATGAATGGAAAGCATAATTCCAAAAGGATCCAAGGGTAAATAGCACTTACCTCATTTACTAAATCTTGGTTATTTGGAGTTTGGTTTCTCTTTCACATTCTCCACCAAGGTTCATTTATGTGTATCTACACTGCAGTGAAGCCAAAGTTTTACTTGAGACAATTGTTATCATTTGATCATTGGATATAATTGATTCGTGAGCTATATCAGCCTTGTTGATCCTGGAGCTTTTCTTGTCACTGGAACTCACAACTGCTTTTCTAATGTTCCCATCTGTGGACATGGCCTTGGGCCATCTCTGACAGATCAATAATATATCAGCAATCACAGCTTCATCGTCTGGAGGGTATTAGAGTTAAGTTAGCATCCCCCTACTGTGATCCCATGGCCCATTATAATTCCAACAATCTGGTGCCATTCTCTTGATTTTCTTGTTCTTGCTCCTTTGCTCATGAAGTTTTAATGCATTTCAGTTACAAAGAGAATAAGCTCTATCTCAGGATATTGTAAAAATAGTCAAAGAATGTATGAAAATTCCACAGTCCTCTTTCAATTTGAATTTTTATGTTTTAATTATCATATTTTTACCATGAAATACCTCAATGCCATTGACAGAAAGGTACATTATAGAAAAGTAGACTGAGGCTTAGAGATTTCAATGGTTTGCCCAAAAGCACATAGGCAAGATAATAACTTTAATAAATATCACTTTCAGTGCTCTGCTCATGTAGATGGAGATTTCCAAGAATAGTGGTTGCCTTACCCATCTGGCTTCTGCAGCAATGTGACTAGCTTGGTCAGCAGTTGAAGTGCCAGCCATACGCCTACTGTCACGCGCAATCCCTAAAGCCACAGCAATGTTAAAACAAACTACAAAAGCAGTTCTTTCAGACTCTTAACTACCTCAAAATTTTACTAATTTATACTTGTACTGTCATTCTTTCTTCTTGTCACAACAGCCATAAAGCATCTGAAGTCTGTTACTACAGCCTCTGTCTTTTACCCATCTTTGGCTTATCCCCCATGACTTAGTGGTCTTTTCATAAGAATAATTTGGCAATTAATGGAGATCTCTACATAGTCAAAAAAAGACAGATACTATTATCCAATGCCTTAAGTTTATTCATGAATCATATTCATATCCTAATATCCAACAATAATTTCAGACTCCCTAAAATTATTTCTATATTTTTAATCATATTTTAACTACTAAATATCTATATGAGATCAAAAGAGGTTGTATGACACATTAATAGTCTGAGGTTCAGAAATATCTCTGAACAAACTAAAGAACGGTTATAATTAGAATTCTAGCTCTTGCTTCTAAAGCTTCTGTAAATTCTACTAAACATTTTAACTCTATGTTCAGAAACTAACTTCAGTTCTGTACTGTAATCACCCTCCATCACAGACTAAGGATTAGAGTGGTGGGTATAATTCATAAACTGCCCTTCACACTAGGACAGCAGGACGTTTTCGCCGGGCTCCCCTGAGTAATACCCTTGTCCTCTCCTGCAAATGCCTCCAAGTTTTAGCTGAACATGTGTTGCCTTCTCACTTTTCTTTAGCATTTTACCAAAAAGATAGCCCTAGAAGAAAACTGAAGGAGTCAAAGCCTGAAAAGCAAAAGCTTTCACAGAGCAGAGAAAGGAGTCCCCAGGGGAAACGTTGTGAGAATCTCTGCCACAAGAATGCTGCCTTAGGAAGTTGTTTGGTCCACAAAGTGTTAGTGATACCAGCTCAACACAAGGTTGACATAAGGGAAGCCATATTGTAGAAAAGAAACCATACTGTAACTTTGAATGACCTCTAATTAGCTAACCCAGTCTAGCGAGAATTCCTGCTAATTGCATTATAGGACCTGGGACATACTTTATCATCTATCTGCCATAATTCCTGCAATGTAATTCCTTTTCTCCACTAGAAAACATTCAACTTTTGACTAATAAAAGAGCTAAAATAGTTCCCTGGCGTCAGACAATAAAGAAGGGTATCATGAACATAATATAAATACTTACATGGTCTAGTGTTTGAATTATTTGGATTGAGTTCCTTGAAAATGTTTCGATTGTTATCATTCTCTTTATAAATGCATATGGCTGTTTCTGTATTCTTTGTGTAATCAGGTGGTTATCCATGCTGCACTGTTTTTAATGAAATTGTGTTTTTATTATTTAAGTTATTAGATTGAACATGAATGACTAAATGGAATAGTGAAGTATTTTGCAACAGTGCTTTGTATAGAAGAAAATGCCAAACACTTAGATGGTAAAGGAAATACCGATCTTCTCTGCTATTATTTCTTCTCGCCATTGTCTTTTGCCACAAAAGACCTTCTGCAGCATAAAGATAATCAATGCTTAATTCAAAGGATAACATTTGACATTATGAAAACAATTGCATTGCATTTTTCCTGTTGATAAGGGATTGGAAGACAAAATAAATTATTTGGGCTTCTGGATATCTTACAGAATTGGCAGGAAGGAAGAGAATGCTTTCAAAAGGGAAATAAATACTCCTGACTTTATATAAAACAAGGTAATATGAGTAACAGTGTCTCCTAATTTATAAATCCACATGGAAACAATAGATGCTTCAATTATATTATTGAAATGTAGGCAGGAATAAGAGGATTTCTTGTTTTAGGAGCACTAGCTGCTTGCGAGAGGACTGGACTCTAGCTTGCATTAAGATTCCAGGGGCCAGCCCAGTGGTGCAGTGTTTAAGTGCTCACGTTCTGCTTTGGCGGCCCAGGGTTCGCTGGTTCAGATCCCGGGTGTGGACATGGCACCGCTTGGCAAGCCATGCTGTGGTAGGCGTCCCACATATAAAGTAGAGGAAGATGGGCATGAATGTTAGCTCAGGGCCACTGTTCCTCAGAAAAAAGAGGAGGATTGGCAGCAGTTAGCTCAGGGTTAATCTTCCTCAAAAAAAAAAAAAGATTCCAAAAACAAGATAAGGCATCTGTTCTGAATTCATAACACCACCTTATCATCCATCCATTCACTCGTTCATTCATTCATTCATGTATTCAATCACTGATCTCTTCACCAACTATATTTTACTGGGAAGAACTATCTTAATTTTGAAAATATGTGTTTCTAAATGTTTTTGATGAAATATATTTTATGACTATTTTGTAACTCTAGTAGTAAATTTAGGATCTAGTATAGTAGATAATAATTTGTAAACTCAAAAGTGGGTTATCTATGTACGTGTCCATTTGAAATAGTTTTACAGATACGTGAAATGCAAAATAGAAGATGCAATATTTTAAATATATTTCTATCAGAAAAAATTTGATAAAACTTTTTCTTTTTTGGCATACGAGTACTAGGAAAGGTATGTTCAGCATCCATAGGTTGAAAATATATTTTGTGTTTGAAGATCTTATTTTAAAGATTATATAAATAGTTATGCTAATTGTACAACATACAGCTGATAGTAATGTTCACATTCTCCTTAAAAAATTTTTTTCCTATCAATTTTGCTTTACTACTTTATTATACTGAATATTAACTAATTTTGATGTTCCTATATCTGGCTTAATTTCAGTGGATATGCGTTTGGTCAAATGAATATTCTGAAGGAGAGAGGTAATTAGAAGTAGAATCAAGAAATAGGACAATGAGAGGTGGAAACAGACACAGTTGAATTAAAACCAGAAAGCAGAAATAAGTGAATGGAAACTAGATGTGCTCCATATGCCTGAATTGAAATCCTACTTTTAAGTGAGTAAGATCTCGTTTATTGTACGAAATGTGGGCTCAGGAGAGGTCAAATCTTTTCCACCAAGGCTTTTTTTAATATCTAAACTAGTCGTTCTTCACTCAGTGGTTGATTTCATTCTTTACCATTTATACATTCAATAATCATTAAGTGCCTCTGCTACACCAAGCATAGCATTGGTTCTTCCAGGGAGTAACATGTTAGAGGCCCAGGTCATTGTAATAGCTAAAATGAGATAAGGGAAACATATTATTTACGTTTAAGACTGACAAAATTTGGGGGAGCTATAAAGCATTCTTAAAGTCTTCTTCTTTTCTCCTCATTTATTTTTCGTCTTTGAACAAGTGTGCAGATGTGAACTAAGAAAATTCAATTAACCTTGCAAGTTTTTTTATGTAACTCTATTCACTGCCACGTGCTAGACAATTTCAGAGTGATAAGAAAGACAGTTTTGTATATTGAAAAGTGTTCTGGATAAAGATTAAGAGACTTAATGACTGTTTCCTGCTACCACAAACTTATAAGTAGCTATACCTCAGTGAGTTATATTTTTTTACATTTAAATATATAGTATATCGCATATTAGTATTAAGATATGTTTATTATAGGAATTATAATTATTGGTTTTAAGGACGATATCTGGGGGCTTTCAAAAATTACTGAGTCTCAACTTTCTACAAGATTAAAATTCCTTCTAAAAATTAAGTAAAAAAGTATACATATGGCCCATTTCTATTCCTGAGGAGTCTAAATCTCTTTAGGAAAAGAAGGGCAGAGTACGTATATAAACTTTTAAAAGATGATACTCATGAAACATCAGGGCTGATAACTTCTACTTTGAGTCCTAATATGCTCTTATATCAAGATATGATTTTTTACATCTTTAAGGAAGATAAAATAAGCAGATTTACAAATACATTTATATAATGACAAAGGTAATATAAGATTTTCTGACAAACACAGAATGTCAAGAAGCAAAGAAATATGGGTTTAGCATATTTAAGGAAAACTTCATGAATAAGTGATCTTGAATAACGGTTCAGATTAGAAATGAGAGAGAATAGATGGAAATAATTTCCCACACACTTCACTGCAACATATTCATACTTAAAGGAGATTTACGAAGCTCAAGTTAAGGCAAGCTGTATAGTCTCAGTGGACACCAACTCTCTCCTGTAGGACTTTTTTGTGATGCTCTGTTGGCTCTCTTTCTCCTCTTTGAGTGGTCTTTCCTTGGTAATTCTGGTGCCAACATGCCTAGAAGAGACAAATGACTATATATTTCCTTGATTAAGACTGATACCATCATTCTCTTGAGGACGTAACTATATCACAGCAGAACTGATCTTTTGGGGGAGAAGCAGGTGGAGAATTCCTTGGCGTATCTGCTTAGTCTTCACACTATAGATGATTGGGTTGAGCACAGGTGGAACTAACAAGTAGATATGACCCATGAGGATGAGACTGAGTGGGGAAGAGTGTTTGCCAAAACGATGGATGATAGATAGCCCAATCATAGGTACATATAGAATGAGGACAGCACAGATATGGGATACACATGTGTTGAGGGCCTTAAACCTCCCCTCACAGGATGAAATCCTTATAACCGAGTAAAGGATGAACACATAAGACACAAAAATACCCAGAGAATCCATGCCCCACAGCATAGTGATCACAATCATCCCATATATAACATTAAACTTGGTGTCAGCACAGGGAAGGCGAATAATGTCTTGATGCAGACAATAGGAATGAGAAAGGATGTGGGAGTGGCAGAAGGGAAAGAAGGGCAGCCGGGCCAGAAGTGGAATCATGGGTAAGGCACTCCTAAGAAAAGCTGCAATTCCAATTTTAGTGATAAGTCTTGGGGTGAGAATGGTCACATATTGCAGAGGGTGGCAGATGGCCACATAGCGGTCAAGGGCCATGGCCAACAGCACAGATGATTCAGTGAAGGAGAAAGTGTGAATGAAAAACATTTGGACCACACAGATGTTGAACTGGATCTCCCTGGAAATGGACCACAACACCCTGAAGAGTGATATCATTGTGGGAATGGACATGCCCATGTCAGTGAGAGAAAGCAGGGCCAGGAAGTAGTACATGGGCTCGTGGAGCCTGGGGTCTGTCCTCACAACATGCAGGATGATGCAGTTACCCATTATTCCACCCAGGTAGAGGAGACAGAATGGGATGGAAATCCAGTGGTGAAATTCCTCATATCCAGGGATACCTGTAAGATAGAATGTGGAAGAAAGGGAATCGCTGGAGTTCAAGGTTGCCATAGCATTTACTGTTAAACCACAATCCAGTTTCACGATCACACTCCACTGGGGAAGGCAGTGATAAGATTTGCATCTGTGTCAGGAAGAAAACAAAACAAAACTTCAGTCCTTACTTATAATCACTGCTAAATGAGTCCCCACATTTTTGCTTAGTCTTTCTTCACTGCATTGCTGAGTGCTGTCAGTTAAGTAAACTATCCACTTTAAAACCGCAAACACCTTCTCTTCTGCTTCCCAGATGAAGAAACATAAACATCTTTTCTGAATATGGATTTTCTTCTTATAAAGATACTACCTGAGCAGGACACACACAATCTTTTCTAGACGGCAATTTTTATTTTATAATTTTCTCAAAACCCCTTGCCCATCTCTTGCTGAGTATACATGCTCACCCAATGCTGTTTCGAGAAGTTTGAATCTATGGGATAGGTTACATCCCACTGGAAATTAAAAAATCAGCATCTTCGTGTCTTGTAAAGTCTACTTTGGCCCTTTGGGACATCAAATCCCCTTCCAATTTCCTACCAATTTCCTCCAAATCTTCTCGCCTACAATTCCATGTAGATAAAGCCTGAATGCAGAAGATATTTTCCTGGGATGGTTAATAAGGACAATTTTCTAGGAAATGAAAGACCTATAATCAAGAAATCAAACAAGGACACTCCAGAGATAAATTTAGTGTTTCCGACTGTTGACATCACAATTAAATTCTACCCACATATCCTATGAACTGATAATTACGGCCCTGCTCTTTTCCTCAATCTGCCTGGCTTGTTACCTCTTAAAATCCCTGCTTTTCTACTTCACCCTCTTTCCTACATTTGCACTCATTGTTGATGTCTGATCTGGAGGCCAGTCTGAAATACCTTCATTCCTCTCAATACTTTTTATTGAGGTTTCAAGGAGACAGCTGTCCGCCATCTTCCTTGTGCACACTGTTCCCCTAGTTCTACTATGACATTTACCTAGGTTATTTTCTGGTTCCAATGCTTGCTCACTGTTTATTGTAGGCAAACGATTTCTTTCTCTCTGTATCAAAGTTGCCTCCTCTGTAAACTGAAGATAACAACAGTTTGACAGGATTGTGCTAAGAGTTAAAGGAGATATTATAGGTGAAATACTTAGCATAGAGCCTTACATACAGTGACCACAAAATAATGGTGGTGGTGATGATAATGATGAAGAAGACAATGAGGAAAACAATTCTTTGAAGTTTAATGAGAGAGAGGAAGATATGGGGAGACTATAGAGTATCCTTCTGTAGAGGAAAACACCAAGAGCAGCCAACTCATAAAACGACCTAGGTAAGCTGAGAGTTGGGAAGTGAATTATATCTATTTCATCTCTCTTTCATCCAGTGAAGATTCAGTTTAGGAAGAAATATGAATTACTCTTAATCTTCTTCTCTACCACAAAATTTCTTTGACTATTATAATGACTCTACCTATATATTTTACATTTTATTCAGTGAATATTTTAATTAAAAAAAACAAAAAGAACAGAGTCCAGGTTAGAACGGGAAGTCGCACAAAGAAAAAGAAAGAGATCTTCGTAATTTCAATGAGCTAGGAATCGAGCAGGCACGTTACTATTCTAAAGTTACAACCAGATAAATATCCACTAGTATCTGGTCCACCTATTATTCTACAACCCCTTACATTATAGCACTGGTTCATTTTGACAGTCCAACTCCTATTGCCCCTGATCCTATAATTTCACTCATTCACATGGCCTTGTGATGTCTTCCACCATTCCCCAGAGGAGGAGGACGGATTTTGTGGAATTCATTTATAAACTCAAAAATATGAAGGACTTATAATGTAGAGTTTAGAGCTCTGAGCTGTAATAAATGTCATGTTAAAAATCACTGATACTTGGTATTGGAAGGGATCTTGAACATTGTCTGGTGTAACCCCAATCTTATTCTGGAATTCCTTTTCTTCTCTGTCTAGAAATAGTCCTTTACCTTGTATTAAGTATCACACCCATGGACAGAGAAGAGACCAGCTACAGTGAATCTTAAGCAAGTCCTATCTGAAAAGTCTGAGTCTGGCTAGAATGCTAAGAGCATGGGCATGAGCAATGAAGATATTTTGATGAAAATTGTGCCCTGTGATGAACTGGCAACCTCTCCCTTCCTGAACCAATCTACTGGTCCTCCTTCTCACCCTTTGTGTACCCACCCCCTTCTGTTTTGTCTCTCAAGTCCCCCTTTGTATTTTTATATTACCTCCCATTTTTATTTTTCCCAGGTTTCACATACTTGGTAGAGTTGTTCCTCTTGTCATGAGAGATGGTTCTAAAGCTTAGAGCAAGAAGGATGAGTCAATAAATCTTCCTCCAGCCCTTAGAGATATGAGGCCCCAGGATAAATGCAAGACAGTGCATGTAACCCTATCAGTGCCACCATTTCAGTTTAAGGCCCTTCCTAAGCACCTCTCCATCACTAAGGTTGCAGCAGAATATTGTGCTTTGGTAATACATGGGCAAGAAGGCAACAGAGAGTCTCAAATATTTATTTCCTCACCATCTGGAACAAATGATGTTGTGCAACATGAGATGAAATATTAGTTTATATCCAGAATATAATAGGATAGTAAAGAATTTTAGACCTCTTGTAGCCAATGAGAGGGACATAGCATCTATAATATAAAAGCTGGAAGGGACTCCGATTCAGTTCTAGTATAATATACTAGATAAAACAAGTATCTGTTATGTGATTTGCCTCCCTCAAAATCATACAGTAGGGAGTATGCATCTGGGAAATCTCTGCACCTTCTACTCAATTTTGCTTGAATCTAAAACTACTCTAACAAATAAAATCTGCTTAAAACATCATACGATATGCAATAAAGGCAACATTATCACTCAAACCTGTTCGTCTAGAGTGGTACTTTCTTCACTGTGCCATAGAGTTCTTCCTCATGAAACAGATTAGATATATTTCATCTGACTATAAACAGAAGCTTTCACTCAATGAATAACATTTCCCTATGTTTATCAAAAATATTGACTTCTAAATGTCAGTTAGTGGTTTGAGCCATGTAGCAAGACTGGAATGCGGGCTAGTAAATGATAAGAAATCTCTAATCAGGGAGGAAGTTGAATTTGTAATGTCAGTCCTGCTTAGTACAGAAACTAATGTAAAAAAAAGTTTTGATCTTGGCAATACTGGTTTAATTATAACACAACGAATCTATCATCTATTTACTCAACTAAAATATTGATTATTGCAAATATGTTATAGCTTACTAATCTTCAGGCACTTTTATATTTAACACATTCAACTGAGAATTGGGATTTTTTGAATTGACGACCCCAATAGAAGTAACAGTTCTCATAAAGAGAATTTACTCCATTACTAAAGAAATTCACCATCCGTTGATAGTCTATGAAAACGAGAGAGTATTTATGCCATACTACTAGAAAGATCCTCACAACTCCATCACCAGAGGTCTCCTTGTGAAGAATCAGAGACATGATTTGAACTTGCTGCTTTCACCGGCATGGGATGCCTCAGAATTCTCCTTATACCTTAATTCCTTTAATCTTAAGTTAAATCACTTTAACATCACCTAAGTTTGATATGATCAAGAATCCCAAATTTAGAGGATTATCATTAGTCAATCCAACTGTATTCCTTTGTCATATGGTCTATATATTTCTGACATATACAATAGATAAGATAAAAAAGAACTTTCACCTCCCACTACCAAATTCTTTGGCAATCTTCGGTCATAAACTCAATTTTGAATGATTCACAGGATGGCGAGAATATGACAGACAAAGATGCACATTTAGAGCTATGGCTAGAGCACTACCTAGACCACAAAGCTTGATAATGGATAAAAATATGAAAGTCAGAGTGATTTCTGGGAGAAGGCCAGGCTTAGTCTATTTTCCAGATCTACCCTGCTCTGTGTCGCACCACAATCAACTGCAACAACACTTCCTTTTGCTCTCTGGGTTCTGGTTTGACTTGGTCAATGATGGAACTCACAGGAAACAGGAACACAGAACAACATTTGGTTAAGGTGTTTACTCCTTTGGCTCCCCACCAAAGCCTCAATTTTGGTCCCTCATGGGGGCTGCAAGTCTCCACAGGTGTCCTTCTCCACATGCTGCCCTTTCTAAGTTCTGGTAAACTCTTTTTCCCTTTACACTTCAGGAATATTGATGGCAGCAAATTCCCATCTGAAATATATATATTCTCCCCACTTGGTATTCCTAAATCCTGTTCATGTATTTTCAATGACCTCTGACCCTTTATCAAATTATTCATTATCCAGTTCAAGTATGGAATCTGTTTCCTGACTAACCTTAATTAATTCAAAGGAGAAATGTCTGCCTCATGTACATGTATACATCTCTCTGTCACTTTCTGTCGCTGTCTCAGTGTTTATCACATGTAAGTCTTTGCATATTTAGTTTTTCTACATACAAAAATGAGAAAAATATGGGGCTGAGGAAGGGTAAGGAGAAGACAGAGAGCAAGTCAGTCTATACAGAAAGCAGAAAAGAGGCCTTTTTACAAAGCAAAGTTGAATAAATCCCGTAAGTAGCAATTTGCATGGGACAGAGTAGATGGGAATCACCTATGATTTGCCCCAGAGCTTGGACTCGTTGTAGAAAATAAGACCACATAGAATGTAAGAAATAATGTCTTTGTCTTGTAAGTAAGTTTTTGGAGAAAACTAAGTCTATGCATTTTTTGCCCAACTTGTATCTGACAGTCATTCCAATAGAATTAAAGGAGGGGCTGGCCCAGTGGCATAGCGTTAAGTTTGCACATTCTGCTTCAGGGGCCGGGGGTTCACCAAGTGGGATCCCGGGTGTGGACCTACACACCACTTGTCAAGCCATGCTGTGGCATTCATCCCACATATAAAGTAGAGGAAGATGGGCATGAATGGTAGCTCAGGGCCAGTGTTCCTCAGCAAAAGGAGGAAGATTGGTGGCAGATGGTAGCTCATGGTTAATCTTCCTCAAAAAAAAAAAAAAGATAGAATTAAAGGAAACAAAGAAATGCAATCTTTTCATTTATTCCATCTCTAACCTCAAAGAGTCAATTGATTATAGTTTTGCCCAACATCAGGATAATGAGGTCTATTTCCCTCAATGGAGAAAGATTGTACCTGTAGTTACCAATGCCAACATTATTACATTTTATCTCTGCTATCTTTGAATAACAAATTAACTTCTCTAAGTGTTAAGATGGAAAATTGGACTTCTCTTCAAACCTGAATGGAAATTATCTCCATAAATTATTTGAATGAGATAAATTTCCTCTTACTAAACCTCCTGGCACCAAGATTTTGAGATACTTTAAAGCTAGGAAGTAATGACAGAAAGAAGAACAATATTTTTCTTGAAGGGATGTATAGAACTTATTAGCTATTATGGAATTTTATGCACAAAATATGTCCATGCAGTTATATACAAGCTACCTTCAAGATGAATAAAATTGATGCAAAGGTCAAAATAATAGGGAATCTTATAACGTCTAAGTGTGAGCGAGCCCAACTGTTTTGGGTGACAACAAGCTCAGACAGCCTCAGGAAATCCGCTTTGTTTTGGTACTATAAATAATTGGGTTGAGTACTGGTGGAACTTACAGGTAAATATTGGCCATGCTTATGTGGATAATGGGGGAGGAGTATTTTGCAAAATGATGCACTAAGAATAGCCTTATCATTGGCGCATACAGAATGAGCACAGCACAAATGTGAGAGGCATATGTATTGAGGGATTTGATTCTTTCCCTAAGATGCAATGCTTGGCACAGAGTGGTGGATGAAAGCATAAGATAAAAAGATCCCTAGAAAATCTAAACCCCAGTAAAATTCAACAACAAACAAGCCATACACAACGTTGAATGAGATATCTGCATACACCAACTGGATGAGATCTTGATGGAAGTAAAATAGGCAGGGAGATCATTGGAGTAACAGAAGGAAATGTGGGAATACAAGCAAGAACAACAGTGAGGACAATGGAGCATCTGATTACATTGAAGGCCCACATGTAGACAATAGGCTGTGGGGTAAGTTTGCTGGAAGACCTCAGAGGATCACAAATGGTAACAAAGCAGTCAAAAGCCATGGCTAGGAGCACAGATAACTCCATCACAGAAAAACTATGAACAAAATACATCTGGGCTACACAAGAATTCACCTCAACCTCCCTAGTCTCAAACCAGAAGGTTTTTAGTACTGTGGGCAAGGTTGAGATGGGACGTGTCCATGTCAGTGAAGGACAGAATGGCCAGGAAGTAGTACATGGGCTCATGGAGACTCTCGTCAGTGTAGATGAAGTGAAGAATTGTGCAGTTGCTCACTATTCCAATCAGGTAGAACACACAAAAGGGGATGGAAATAAAATGGTGAACATTCTCGTAACCAGGAAGCCCAGTGAGGTAGAATGAAGCAGACTGTCCAATACTGGCATTAGAGCCTGTCAAGAGGCTGTCCCAAGTAGCCATTTTCCTACCATAGAAATGTACACTCTTTGAAGGAAGAAAATCACACAACATTGAGAAGATAACAACTCATGTTTCTCTATTAGGTTTTTTCTTAAATCTTACTGCTTTGTGGTTACATTATCTACAATGTTTGGAAAATGACTTTGAAAAATTATCCAAAATCACCACCTTCTTTTAATATATTACTGTTTAATTCTTAAAATGGTTTATGGTTGTTATGTAGTTATCTATCAATGTTTTACTCTATTGGTTCTGGATTTTGAGTCTTTCATAGGATGCTCTTCCTTCTGCTAAGTTTATAATATACTTTCATATGTCCTCTACTAATGTTTGGATAGGTTGGTTTGTTTTTATTTACTTTTAGACTCATCATTTATTTGACATTTATTTTAGTGTATGATGTTAAGTAAAGATATTTCCAAGATCCTGACCTGTCCATGTTGAGCCCATTCTGCTCTAACAAGGATACTTGGTGGAAACGTTTTAGAATGAATGTCAGAAAGCACATAGGCAATAAATGTATAGAGTTACTTTTCTCCAATACAGAAAGTCACAAGACTAATCAAGTCATATAATAGGATATGAATGGATCTTTCAAAAAACATTGGATATGCAGTGAATGTGGTTGCCAATTAGAGAGGTAGAAAATCTAGCTCTCAAAGTGTCTTAAATGTGAACCAGAAGTCCACAAGCATCCAGGAGTAAATAGCACTTACCTCATTTACTAAATCTTGGGGATTAGGAGTTTGGTTTCTCTTTCATATTCTCCACTAAAGTTCATCAACATCTACCTGCACTGCATATGAGGTCAGAGTTTTACTAAAGTGAATTGTTATAATTTGCTCCATGAATATAATTGATTTGTGAGTTATATCAACATTGATGATCCTAGAGCCTCCTCTTCTTGTCAGTGGAACTCACAAATGGTTTTCTAGTGCTCCCACCTATATACATGGCCTTAGGTCACCTCTGACAGATCAGAAAAAGATCAGCAATCACAGCCTCCTCATCCCTAGGGTATTAGAATGAAGTTAGCTCCCACCCCCACTGTGACCTAGTGGCCCGTTATAATTGCAACAGAGGTACCAGTTTGGTGGGAGA
Organism: Equus quagga; assembly: GCF_021613505.1. Lineage (NCBI taxonomy): Eukaryota > Metazoa > Chordata > Mammalia > Perissodactyla > Equidae > Equus > Equus quagga. The sequence continues at coordinate 25,224,925 of NC_060280.1, forward strand.
TGTTGCTAATGGGTGACTCCATATATGTGTGAGAGCAAGGGATGTATGGAAATCTCTGTACCTTCCTCTTAACTTTGTTATGAACCTAAAAGTGATCTAAAAAATAAAGTCTTAAAAAAAACAATACATTTCTCTTATTATGTGAAAGATAAGTAGTTTGGGCGCAATTAAGCTCCACATCATATATCAGAAAGTATGGATGATAAAGTAGCACTCTCTCACAAAATGAGAAATAGACAGTAATGTAAGAATAAATAAGAAAACAATCACAACATACTAGAATCAACTCCGGAGTTGTCAAAATGGCCCAGAAAAAGATAAGTCAAAGTGAGATTTTCTCATAGGTTCCTGCTCATCTATAACCCTCATCTCCAAGACAGAAATGTTTGGACTCATGTTTTCCGTAATGAAAAATTCAAGCATTTATGCTAAATGGAACTTTTAAATACACTGCATAGTAGTCTTAGTGATTAAGTACAAACAGTTATTTTTGTGCAATACAGTGAGATTTTCATTTTAGAGTAATCCCACTATTGACTGGGAAAATATTTCTGCAACACAGTGATAGTTTACAGTTACATGTATTTGAACATACAATGTATCTTTGAATGAGTTACTTCCCACAGAAAAACTCTAGTCATCTGACCATTAAAGAGGTGCTTGGTGGAGAAACTACACATTCTAAGATAGACAACAAGTATTTTTTCAAATATTACTCATCACAGAAAAGGACTTAGTCCATAGGTTTTGAAAAGCTGAAAACTTTGGGGAACCTGTTGCATATCCTCTTGGTCTTTACTCCATAGATGATGGGTTTCACCATGGGTGGGACCAAAGCATAGATCTTGACCACAAAAATGTAGGTATGTGGAGCCACATGATGCCCAAACCTGTGTGTGAGAAAAGAGAAGGCTGGAGTATAGGACATTAAGATGATACAGAGATGGGAACCACAGGTGTCCAAAGTCTTGAGTTGGACATCCTCGGATGGGGGGGGTTGGAAGACAGTGTGGAGCATCAGGGCATAAGAACAAATGATCAGGATGAAGTCCACCTCCCATGTAAGGAAGACAGCAATGATGCTAAGCGCTTCTCATATGCCTGGACTCCCTATCACAAAGAATGTTATTCTTGACTTTGCCCTGTTAATGTTGGAAGATATGAAATTGATACTGTGAATATTTCATGTGAGAAAGGTGGAGATTTTCCACCATGAATAGAAATACAGGACTTGGCAATCTTCATAAACTTGTAATGTTTTTGTTTAAACCTGTGTTGTTACTTATCTGATGGATGAGTATTTATAGAGTCTAATTGACTGATAACTCTTTTCAAAGAAACAATTCTTTCTCAAACAGTTTTGTCTCTGTGTCTTCTTTTGCCACTTTAATAGAGGAGTTTCACTTTTGTGGAATATTGGAAGTCTTAATGATGCTCCAAGTCCAGTATTACCCAAGGATATCTGTGTGTGTGTGTACGTGCGTGCGTGTCTGTTTAAGATGCAACTCTAGTTCCGTGTGACATCACTCAGTTTTCTACAGTTTTATGTGACAATACTGATAGTATGTCTATAAAAGATTCAAGGGAAAATATGTAAATCTTGGCCAATAGGCTAAATTTTTAGCTATATGTTTATTTAAAGATGTCTCAGATCTTTCAGTTAACAAATACTAATTTGAAACTTTAAGACAATATTGTCTTCAGAATACTCCTTAGACCATCCCATGACACTCACATTCTGTAGAATGCACTTTAGAAAGAAAACCTACTCATTTTTATTGCAATAGCAAAATATGATGTCCCAAATTTTTAAAGTTTGTATTAATTAAAATCACACCCTGAACCTGTAATTCTTTGACAATTCATCAGTTATGCTGTATAATTAGAGGCAAAAGCAGCTTTTCCTAGAATTGTGTTGTGACATTGAACTCATCCCTTACCTACCCATTTATTCTACTTATGAAACGGCCTCTAATTTATATGGCCCCAATTAGATCTTGAATAATTTGGAAAGCATTTACTCTCTTTATGTTTTGGCTAATTGTGTAGCATTGGTATTTAGTCTCTAAAAGTTTGGTGGAATTCACCAGAGCTGCCAAGTGGGCCTGAAGTTTTCTGTGTTAGCAGGTTGCTAACTACAAATTCCATTTCTTTTGTAGGTAAAGGACCATCCAGGTCATCCATTTTTTCCTGCTGTTGCTGTAAATGTCCTCAGTGAATGCATCACAGGATTCACATTCACTTTACCTTGCCTTTAGGCTGTGGGTTGATGAGTCAGAAGGTTTTTTCTCAACGTCTACCCCACCATCAGCTTTAGATCTTCCATTTGTTTCTGTGCCACAGATAGGCCGCTCTCCATGTTCTTGACACTCCCTCAGGAGTAGAACTCTGTTACTTGTCTCTTGAGCCCAGCTAGTCTGGTGGTGGGAGCTGGGGGATATTCTATCACTGATTGTGCTGGTCTAGCCTGTCTTAGTGCTGTGTTCCTGGATCTTCTTGCTGATTCTGGCCCTCCTCGAGTGCTGTGGGAGACTTCTGATGAACCCATCTCAGCCTGGATTTATAGAGTTTGTTTTTGCTCCTTTCCCTTAGCACCAAGGAGGCTTCACTTGTGCTCTTCCTCCAGAGGCTGAAGGTTTTTGTTCCTTAGGGGAAAGGACCTAGGTGAGAAGTTGTTCCCATCCTGCAGAGGTTGCTATTCCCTCTACCAGGTCTGTTCCATGATGAAGGCCTTCTCAGGCCTCTAGTTCTGCCCTCAGACTTTCTCATGAGTACCTGGTCCAAGTCTGGGGAGAAAAACCTGAGTGTGTGTGAATTCTCCTTTGTGTCACACACATTTGGCTCCCAGCCATGCTATGTTCTCACATAGGTTCACCCTCAGCTTTGAAGAATTTGTTTAACAATTTCAACAAATTCTTTCTACTGGTTTGTGTGGCATCTGACATCTGCCCCTGGTGAGCATGGGCTGCTGTTTCAGCTCTCTTAGGAGTTCACTGTCCTTCCTTAGATTTTGGGTTAAACAGTTGCTCTGTGATTTCAACTATCTGACAGGTTCAAGAAAATGGTGAGTGTTTTGATTATCCAGTATTTTTTTTTTTTCGTCATAAGATCTCTGAGAGTTTTTCCAACTTTCTATATTCTAAGTAAAAGTTTTAAGTCCTGGTAGGAATTTTAAATCATGTTGTGTCCTCTGAGTAGAAGGATATCTATGTGTCCATTCTCAGCTTCCTATTACTGTGTTTGTCAAAGCATGGACTGTGGGCCACTGAATCACAAATATCCAGGATGACTGATGAAAAGCAAATATAATTTCATTTATGGGATACACCATGGAAGTTTTTGAATCTGATGATCTTAAAGTGGGCCTGAGCAATCTGCATTTTTAAGAGGTTTCAAATCTAAATTTTGAGAGCTATCATTCTGGAAAGTTGAGACTTGATTATTAATCAAACTGGTGGATGGAGAAAATGGGATAATCTTTAGGAAGTGGGATGGTTGAATGCAGAATTGGCTAACTCAAAACTGGACACCACCCTCCCCTCAACACACACACACACACACACACACACACACACACCCCAAACACCCACACACACCTGACTTGAACTAATTCACAGGGAACTTTGTTTCATTACCTATCTGATGTTCCTAAGGTCCTATCTTCTGGAACTGGTTTCTCACTTTCTAAACTTCACAGCCTTGGCTAATTATAGATTTCCTACTTTTGTCATAGCACTTGTCACATTGATATATCATAGTGTAATGTAACTAATAACAATGTAGTGCTTAAGAATGCAAACCTGGTGCCAATCATCCTGGGTTCAAATCCTGGCTTGAATTCTAACAATCTCTGTGACCACAGGAAACTCAATTAATTTCTCTATTCCCCAATTTCTTTAGGAAATGTATTTGTAAAATGAGGATATTAATACCACAAATTTTTTATACTCTGCATGAGAATTTTATGAGTTAATGTATTAACAGGAGGGACTATGAGAATGTAAACACTATATAAGTGTTAGATGTTATTATCCTGAAAGGAATGTTTGTATGTCTAAATCAGCTTTATCAAACTACTAGAGCAAAATGTGTTTTCTCTACTTAATATTCATGGTTGTAAAGCCCATCCTTTTTCTGCACTCTTATTTACTATATGCTGGGAAGAAGCTGTTATAGATTCGAAAATTTGGTAAAAATAAACTAAGTTTAATGAAGACACTTTCTCCGCCACACACACAAGTAGACTCACACACTTCCTGGCAGTGAGACTTTCTAAAGAAACCCCATGTTCTCGATACCCCTCCATGTATTTGGGGTTTAGTTAAAGTGTTCATTGGCTCTCAAGCCAAACTAAGTCCTCCAAAGTAGTCTTTACCACTAAGGAAGATGACATTTTGAAATCACATGCAATAGTTTTTTAATCTCAATCTTTTCAAGAACCATATGAGAAAGAAAAGATATATTTATTGTACACATCTCTGAGACTCTGAAACTAATTACAAATCTTGCCTTAAGCATCTCTGTATCCCCAGTGAATTCTGGTTAGTAATTAAACATTGGGTAATGGATCTAAACGGAGTGTGATTATGGAGGATGAAATAAGCAGTAGCAACAATTTTGACACCTGAACCTGTGAGAAACTCTGTTCTCGAGAGCTTCATTCAGTGAGATTTGGCTGTATATAGAATCATCGAGAGATTATAGCAAAATTATGGCTTTAGAGCTAGACAGACTTCAAATCCTAGCTCTTTTACTCACCAGCCCATTGAATATGAGCTTGTTGACCTATTTATCATATGGATATTCATGATAAGTAACTCTAAAAAATATTGCAACTGTTAAGTGATTATGTATACAGAACACAAAATAAAGAACTTGGAACCTATTAAATGTTCAATAAATGTTGATTCTCTTCACATTTTTAGCTTGAGGGGTGAAGTACTTGACTAAAACATTTTCCTGGTGGTAAGCTAATTTCTCGGTGCCTCAAAATGCACAGCAGAAGCTCAATTTTACATGAATCTAAGAATCACCTAGGGTCTTTAAAGTATAGATGCTTGAACACTCCCCACACTATACTTTTGCCTTCTCCAAAGTTTCATTTAAATCAAATTATACAGAATGTAGTCTTTTTTGTTTGATTTTTATCAATTTTTATCAATACCCACGAGATTTATTTGAGTGAAACTACAGAACACCAAAGAAAGCAATAGAATTTAATGACAGAGAGAAAAGATAATTACCTCCAAATTTTTGATAATTTGGCCAAAACCAGACTTCTTCAAAGTAATAATAGATTCCAGAAGAGTCTAGGATAATTACTTCAAAGGCTTAAGAAAATGTAATAATTGGAGAATGGAATTGTGTATCTAAAAAAGTATTCTAGAAGAGGGAGAAATAAAGAAAACTTCGGAGTAACAGATAACAGAGAAGATATCACCAAGATACTCTCACTAAGAAAATGTTGAAGTATGTATTTGAGAAAGAATGACATTTAGTCAAGAAGGAAGGCCCGAGGTGAAAAAAAGGGAAATTCCTAAATCTGGTCATAAGTCTTAAATGGTAAATCAAAGATAGGTGATGATATATCCTATTGATTTTAGATATCTCTCGTTTTTAGCCTTGGATGATTCTGCATAGATATTTTCATTTGTTTTGTATTTTGTTAAGGAAGCAATATTTTAATATTTTGCTAAACAGCCCTACTTGATAAGATATTTGCCTCAATGTAATCACTGTTACAACGTAGAATATATCTTTGGATGCGCTACCTACCCACAGAAAAACCTTGGCCTTCTGACTATTGAAAGAGGATTATTAATGAAAAATGCACACAGATAATATAATATTTGTTCATATTTTACTCACCAATGGAAAGGATTTAGTTCAAAGGCTTTGAAAAACTGAAAAATTTCAGGAACCTCTCTCATATCTTCTTGGTTCTTACCCCACAGATAACAGAGTTCACCATGAATGAAACCAGGAGATAGATGTTGGCCACAAATATGTGGACATGGGGAGCCACATAGTGTTCAAACCTGTGGATGAAAAAGAGAAGAAGGCTGGAGTAAAGGATACTTAGATGACACAGACATGGGAGCCACAGGTGCCCAAGCTCTTGACTCAGGCATCCTCGGAGGGTAGGTGGAAGACAGTGTGGAGTATGAGGACATAAGAACAAACAATCAGTATAAATACCACTCCTCCTTTAAGAAAGCCAACAATGGGTCTATAGGCTCTGCAGATTCTTGTCTCAGCACAGGCAATCTGGATGAGGGCCATGAACTCACAGTATGTGTGGGAAATAATATTGGTTCTGCAGTAGGCAAGCCAACTTAGCAGGAAGGGGTGAGGACTGAGAAGTGCTGTGCCCCGGAATACAATAGCTAGACCCAAACTCCCAGTTACAGAATGTGTCAGAATAGCTGAATGTCTTAATGGATTACAAATGGCTACATAACGATCAAAAGCCATGGCCAGGAAGAAGCCAGATTCCACGGTGGACCAATAGTGAATCAGGAACACTTGGACGAGGCAGACTTCAAAGTAAATTTCTCCATCACGGAACCAGAAGAAGCTGAGAAATTTGGGCACAGAGGTAGCACACACAATAAGGTCAGCCACAGCCAGCCTGCAGAGGAAGAGGTACATTGAGTCATAGAGTCTGGGGTCTATTGTGATGATAAAGAGAAGAGAGAAATTTCCCAGTAAGTCCAAAAGGTAGACCATACAAAAGGGGATGGAGATCCATATGTGGGTAGCCTCCAACCCAGGAATGCCAATGAGAATGAAGGCTGATGGATGGACATCTGTCTTATTGTATGCTGACATAATAAGCATCAGATATTTTAACTTTCGTTTCATGGGTTTTCCTCTAAAGCAAGTAAATGATAACTTATAAATTTTGAATCTCCTGAAGATTTAAGCAAACCAAACTGCAGGAAATTTTAGGCTATGGCAAAATTACAATGTTTGTAAATATTTAGATAGAAATTATTTCATCATCTGACTGAGTCTCAGACATTAGTTCAGAGTCATAAATTACAATGTGGCTGATATATAGATGCTAAACGAGGGAAAATATCTAGGTAAAAAAATCAGCGTTAAATGTATAAAGATCCAAAATCTTCCATCCATTGAGAAGAAAGTGATACTAATTGAAATCTGAAGAATGTGAAAGTCATGAGTTTGGATGCCTTAGTCAGAAAAGTGCACTTGTAAGACACAAGTTAGAATGAGACAGGAAGGATTACAGGATGATTTCAATAGAAAACAGACTCCTATTTTTCTAGATTTTAATTATAAAATCTATTTAGTTAATAAATTTAATCTATTTACTTAATAGATTTTATTTATAAGAGTTTGGGGACATGCCAAGTTACAGGATATAGCTTTGAGACTGACATACCAAAATATGGGAGGAAGTGTTGATTGTTGTGGCATGACCAGAAGAAGTTTCATTCACAACAACGTGGAACTCATTCAGGATGATGATAAGAGCGGGTTTGATGACCCACTCAGTGTGTCAGAAAATGAACAGCTCAATGCATTGCCCATGACTGTGCATTTGGACCAGAATTTGTGTTTACTCCCCATCTTACAAGCAAGAATTACAACAATCTGACTCTAACCTGCATTCTGAGCTTCCTTCACTTCCTTACACGTGTCCAATTAGTGAAATAACTTTATGACTTGCTCTCAATTAAGTTCACTCTACAGACAGTCTACTTCATCTAGCTTTCATGCATGACCTTTCCTTTTCTCTACATACTTCTCCTGTATTGAGTGATTCCTTGTCCTGCGTCATAATGTGATTTGCTGATCATACATGTTCCATTTCTTAAGACTATTAAAGCAACGTTTTAAAAGTCAATACTACTACCCTAATAAACAGTTTGTTTTTTATTTTCTTCTTTTCAGAAACATAATTAACACTGTTCCTGAGACACTCATTTTACTTTACCCACTATTATAGATACTTGTCGATTATGCAGTCTTTGTGATCAGGAAAAATTACCCTTAAATCAATGTCCACTAAAGTAGAGATTGGACTATATATAGCACACTGGGCATCAATACTGAATTACAATGATAACACATGTTTTTGCCTCTTAATCTGTTGTTGAAGTTTAATACCCACAATTTCTGCTTACTTTGTCTTTTTAGCCTTCAAGGTCCCTAGAGACATATGTTCTCTTTTGAGCATGGAAACAGCTGAATATGTGAGTCAAGGAACTTTAAAAATTCTAGAGAATGACATTTCTGAATGGTGATATAAATTGGGACAGATGAGGAATACAAGGAAACCAGATTATTGGGAATTTATGTCATAATTTGTAATTTCTAAATGTTTACTGTGAGTCAGTTGTTTTTCTGAGAACTTTTCACATAAATTTTAATCCTAATAATTAAGATAACTTGTATAAGGTTAAACAACTGGTAAGTGGTAGACCCGGTTTCTACCCTAGACACTAAATCTAGAGCCCTCATTCTTAATTGTTATGACAAATTGTCTTAATTATGTGACAGTTTTTTCAGATTTGTATCTGTGAGAGAGTGGATGGGGATTATTCTGGACATAATGGTAGAAAACACCATCATCTGGACCACTGGGTATTATGCTAAGTGAAATAAGTCAGGGGGAAAAAGTCAAATACCGTATGATCTCATTCATAACCAGAAGATAAAAACAACAGCAAGCACTTAGAGACAGAGATTGGATTGGTGGTTTCCAGAGGGGAAGGGGAAAGGTAGGAGGGCAAAAGGGGTGATTATGCACATGTGTGTGGTGATGGATTATAATTAGTCTTTGGGTGGAGAACATAACGTAATCTACACAGGAATCAAAATATAATGATGTACATTAGAAATTTATATAATATTATAAACCAATGTTACCATAATTTAAAAAAAAAAAACAACACATTGAGGCAGTTTGGCCCTGTGGCTGAGTGGTTAAGTTCGCACACTCCACTTTGGCAGCCCAGGGGTCACCAGTTTGGATCCTGGCCAAGGACCTACACACTGCTCATGAAGCCATGTTGTGGTGAAATTGCACATAAAAGAGCTAGAATGACTTGCAACTAGGGTATTCAACTATGTACTGGGGCTTTGGGGAGAAAGGTGGAAAAAAGGAAAAGGAAGATTGGCAACAGATGTTAGTTCAGGGGCACTCTTTAAAAGAAAAGAAAAAAGAAAGAAAAAGGATTCACACCCAATTAAGAGTCTAAAATGGATAACGGATGTAAAGGAATATAGACACAGTATAATGGGGCTGTATCACTATAGTTTGACTTTTTAACAGTGCCAATGTGCCCAATATAGTTATGGGTTATCTGTATAGTTTAACTAAGGAAATAAATAATGCAGAGCTACAATTGTATTCATCAGAAAAAAAATACAAACCAAGAAAACACAAATGAGATCTGACCTTCCATATTAATAAAATATTAAGGGGGCCAACCCTAGTGGCCTAGTGGTTAATTTTGGTGAGCTCTGCTTCAGGGGCCCAGGTTTGGTTCCTGGGCATGGACCTAAACCACTTCTTTGTCAGCGGCCTTGCTGTGGCAGTGGCTCACATACAAAAAGAGGAAGATTGGCAGTGGATGTTAGCTCAGGGTGAAACTTCCTCAGCAAAGAATAAATAAACAAATAAATAAATGAATAAATAAATAAACAAAATATTAAGAAAGTTTTCTAATCTCTCAAAATACCTTTTCCCATATGTATTTGCATAGAGAACTGGTCACCTACTCAATTCATGAAGGTGCTGACCCTGTGTCTTTGTTCTTCATGATATTTCTTCACACATAAAAACTCTCAGTAACTTGCTTAGTATTAAAGACTACTCACACACCAGCTCCTCTGAGACTACTTTTCTAGCTACCTTGAACCACCATTGATGCCTCTCTTCAGTGTCTTTATGACACGTGCACTTACCTCTCTTCTATGTCTTGTCGCATTGTATCTTATACTTCTGCATGTCTTTCTCCTTTATTATATTGCACTGATACTTGGCAGTGATCATGTCTTTTCATATATTTGCTATTGTTCCAATGAGCTAGTGAAGAAAAAGGCAAATAAAAGAAAAAAGAAGGGAGTGTTATTATTTTTCTGGTAAATAATTTCAATATACATTTAAGACCGACAGTGAATCACTATAAATATATTATAATCTACACCAGTCCCCAAACACTGTAGTGTGTCAACAGTTTCCTGATTTTGATACTAAATTTTTAAGACCCACCTAGGAATCAGTCTCCAACAAAATTGAATTCTGTCAACACTTTGTTCCTTATTTGACTACAAGATGGGGAAAAACGGGGAATAGAGGAAAGAAACTCAGATCTGCTTTTTAGGAAAAATAAAATAAATAGCCTATGATGTCTTCTGGCTAAATCCTACATCTTCTATCCACCTCTTTACAATAAGCAAACAAAAAAACAAACATGAATTGAGCATGTATTTGCACTATATTAGTGGCATTGCAGACATTATGCCATTTAATCCTTAAGGAAGTTTGTGGGCAGGTAATCATACAAGACACAGATAGAAAGCAAGTTAAAAATGTTCCATTCCTTTGCCTAAAGCTATTCTACTATGAAATCATTGCATTGGAATTTGAACCTGAGTATAATTACAAAGTTTGTAACCTTTATATTAACCGTTAGGAAATGAGTACTCCACAGGCTTTTGTAAATATAAGATGACATAAGGCATTCAAGTCTGCTTTCAGCCGCATGAATCATTGTTCAGATATCATAGATTTCTAAGGTTTCTTCAGATTATAGGGCTGATACACCTACACTTCCATTTTTGCTTCATCAGCCTTCCTCCGATGAACTGAACTAAGTAGAGAAGATCATGTACAAATTTATTTTCAAAAAATGTTGTATACCCTAGTTCCAACCTGTGACAGGGTAGTGATGTTGTAGCTTATAAGACAGACAATCTTTTCAGGGGCCACAATTCCAAATGGGTTCAGTTACTTCAAGAAATCTTGCACGAGCCTGTTTTTCAGAACCTGTCTGCTCTAACTAGAGCCCTGAAACCTCAGGGGTTCTGTGGGGGTGAGGAGGAGCACCCATCTCTCCTGTGGAAGCCTTCAGTTCTCTCACGACTTACAGCTTTTCGAAATGAGCTCAGTCATAGGCATGTTTTCTGATGTCTAAGGTTCCTATGGGCATGGAAGGGGCATGGCCTCCCTGTGGTGGAAGGGAATCAATCCACTGGGAACTGGAGATTTGAGTTCAGAACACAGGTTCTAAGTCTTTAGAGTTATTAACATCTTAACAACACGTAGTATCCAGGATGGGGGGCTTGGGGAAGTGAGTCTTCCTCAACTGTCTCTGGAACTTGCCTCTCAGTAGGATTGTCTGAGTCTCAGGATTTTAGGTGTTTAAAAATATCATATGTGTGTATTGGAAAATAGCCCCTTTGTTTTACATAATCCTTTTTATTTTTAGTACAGTAGATGTCTGCACCCACCCATCAGGATCTTAAAAGTTTATGTAGAGGCCTTAACTGGGTTGAATCATGTACATCATCCAGATGGGCTTAACAACATCTTACTCACTAAAGGCTTTGTCCTTGGAATAGCTCCTAACCTGGGAATCGTGAGCAGAACATACATTCCAAAGACAGGGGAGGGGGTAAGGAACCTGTGATCACCTGGATCTAGCTGCAGGGTCAGCAGGCAATCATGTCCTCTTGATGACCTCCTCCAACATTCCATCCCTCTTGACCAACTGTTAAAATCTTATATGCCTCCCCCTTCTTTAGCGTGCCCTGAGCTGTCAGCAAGGGGTTTACCAGCATGGAAGCGGCTCCTTTGGTGACTGGCTGGATGCATTGGAGGCAGATGCCAGAGCAACACTACATTCACATACAAGAGAAAACACAGATTAAGATAGTATTTCCCAAAATAAGTAACAATGTTTTCCACCAAGAGCCCCACGATCCAAACCATTGATTTGTTAATTCCTCTAAGCTAGGGATCAGATCACTCAGGGACTTCACTTGTGGCTTCATGTGATATGATAAAGATGATATATTAGCAGACTCATCAGGTATGAACACACAATATTCTGTTTGGATAATTGCACAGGTACCTCCTGGCAAGGTAGTAAGAATGTCCGAAGCCATTTTATCTTGGAGGACAGCTTTTCTCATTAGAGACATTTCAGTGCTCAGTAAAGACAAGCTTTGCTGGCTATCATTTAAGGCTTGCTTGGTGAATTTAGTAAAGGTTTCTATGGGTGTTATACTGCCCTCTAGGTCAATGCAGGAAACAAAGATGGTAGCCAAATGATTGTACCAGTAGAAAACAGAGTGTGCTCACCGGGCCTTGGGAAGAGGGAGGTTGGCAACGTTAGGAACTTAACGTGGTTGTGCATATCACACACAGGTGTGAGGAGATGAACTAGGGGCAGAATATGCCAGACCAGGACCCCCATTTTCTCCCTTCTTTCAATGGTGTGAGTTTCATTCCAGGGATCGTACGTTTCAACAGTTCTGGCTTGCACAAAGACAATGGGATTCCAGTGGAAATTGAGTAGTTCCCCTTCACTCAGGGGTACAAAATAACTCACCCATCCTGGGGGGACATCTCATTGTAAATTCCAGTAGAAAACACATTTCCCAGGCTTGAAGAGGCTTGGTGTTTTCAGCAGCATAGCACATTGATCCTCCATGAGAATTGGGGCAGAAGCTGCCTCTTACAATTTCCAAACCTTTATGGTGTTGGGCGTCTCTTTTTTTTCTTTTCACATTTCTTTTCCTTTTTTGTGAGGAGGATCAGCCCTGACCTAACATCTGCTGCCAATCCTCCTCTTTTTGCTGAGGAAGACTGGCCCTGAGCTAACATTCACGCCCATCTTCCTCTAGTTTATATGTGGGATGCCTACCACAGCATGGCTTGCCAAGTGGCGCCATGTCCACATCTGAAACTTTGAACCCTGGGCAGCTAAAGCGGAATTCGCACACTTAACCACTGAGCCACGGGGCCCGCCCCCTGGTGTTGGGTGTCTTGACAGGGGTCCTCCGTCTGGCATATGGGGCAACGTGCCCTGCTAGTTGATTACTCAAATGTATTAAAGCTTAGGATAGTACTTTAGTCCACTTGTCCAAGGTGGTTTCACTTATTAATAATTTAATCTGCTGTTTTAATATTCCACTCTTCTTTTCGATCAACCATGCTACTTGCAGGTTATAGTGGAGTTGGAATCTCTATTCAATGTTATGTTCTTTTGTTTAGTCTTCCATATCATGACCTTTAAAATGTGGTACCTGATCATTGTCTATTTGATGAGGATATTTGTACATGGTCCTCAGCTTCCTTAATCCCCTAATGGTGGCAGCTTGGTTTGTACTGCAACAAGAGAAAGCTTGGGTTAGGCCAGATGCAGGGTCCATATGAACGAAGGCACATTTAGAACCCTCACTAAGAGGAAGGGGTCAAATATAATAAACTTGTTAGTCCCTCACTGTTCCGGAACTCCAGTGTGTCAACACGAAATAACCAATAACCATTCTATAGATAAGGGAGATAGAAGAGTTTTACTTGAGCCAGAGTGAGGATTATAGTCCAGGTAGGCCTTTTCCAGAAAGGAAGAGAGCTTTCCAGAGAAGCTTGGTTTTCAGCACACTCTTATACCTTTTCAGAACAGAGAACATAACGTTAAACATGCCCAGGATACATTTCCATCAAAGTTTCAAAGAGGTAGTCAGTTACACATTATCAGGTAAACATGACCTTGAAGCTGGGAAAGGGACTAATAAAGGCATTACCAACAGGGTTTTACAAAAAGGGGCTTACTAATAGGGTGTCGGAGGGGAAGTAAGGATTCTTATCTTAAGACAGTACATTCTTCCTCTAAAGGTTAAAGCAGATGCACAATGTATGTTTGATAGGCCATGAGTCAGGCTTCTTTAGTTCAAGCCGACTCAGATTTGAACCCAACTAATTACCCTATATACCTTAATATGTGAAAATCTCTTCTCAGGTAGATGGCCCCAGAATCCTTTGGCAGCTGCATTGAATATTGTTTAGAACACACAGGACATGTTGTTACTGTATCAACCAGGTAACGATTTTTCAAGGACACTCTGGCATTAGTGGCAATACACCATCCCACCTGGATGCAAGGGTGACTGCTCTTCTTATGGACCCTACGTGTTGTATCTACTGAAGGGGCAATTGTTAGGTTTGTACCTGAACTAGGGCATTAGTTTCCTGATTGCCAGGGGTGTTATGAGCTGAGAGGTGGAAACTGCAAGGACTGCCTCAGGCTCTTGCAGGCAAACCCAAGTGTCTTTCCATATAGCCTGAGCCCTCAAGGGTTTATTCATGATCATCAGTTTTTTGGCTTTCCATTGTCTAGACCATAGGGTTAATCCCTTTAGAATAGCCCTATTGACTTATTATCAGAAGTCTAGAGTAATTACTATTTTAACTTTTCCTTTGTATTAAGGGTTGGACTTAATGGGGCTCTATGTCCATTTCATTGTCAATCACCACAACATCCTCCTCTTTGTTCTTATCAGTTTCCCAGGATTCCAACACTTAGTGTCTCAATCAGACTTTGTTACAAATGTTTTGAACTTAATTCATGGTGGCTTGCCCTCCTAGTTTTGCAAAATGGCAAACGGCATGCTAAGGTCTCCAATTTATTATCCTGCTCTCCCACCTTGTCTGCCAGCCCCGAAGTTAGCAGAACAGTGACAACTACACACCCTTCTCTAACCTTAGCTCTTGCAACTTTCTAACTTGAGCTTCGGCCTCTGTGTTGGTTGTTGGAGGCCACCTGAACTGCCCACAACAGAGGCCAGCCCACTGTGGCAACCATTCATTTCCTTTCTTTGCCACAGTGCACTATGGACATTTCCTCAAACAAACCCATGAAACCAGCCATAGTTTTTAGCATGTTCCTGTACTCATGTGGTGTGGTCTACAAGCATGTAACATACAGGTCACCCCTCCCCACGTAAAGGTCGATGTCCTACTCAGGATTTCGCCGATGGATGCCTGTTTTCCAAAGCTTGTTTCTTCTGTCTCATGGCTGGCTTGCCAATTGTTGGTTCCCAAACTGGCCCACTTAGAGGGAAGGCAGGGAGAGACTGAAGAAAGAGGCAGACCACTCCAGATTAGTAGGTGTCAGGCTTAATAAGCAGAGGAATTTACATACAAGGTTTGTTTTGGGCACCCACAAGATGAGTAGATATCTGCACCCAGCAGCCAGAATCCTAAATGTTTATATAGAGTCCTTAATTGGTGTCAGTCTCGTTTGCTGTCCAAATGACCTCAACAACGCATTGCTCTCTCAAGGTTACATCTTTGGAATAGATCCTAGTGGGGGAATGGTGAGTGGAATATACATTCCCAGGACAGGGAATAGGGTGAGGAGCCTGTGATTGCCCAGGTCTAGCTCGCATGTCAACCAGAGGTCAAATCCACTTGAGGGCTTGCTCCAATGATATAATCATAATATTGACAATGAAACAATGATGTTTTTTATCTTCCTTGAACTACATCTTCCAGAATTATTCTATACAAATAATTTCATTATTTTCCAATAAATATTATGTGTGCTTACCTATCAAAAAATTCTCCTGGATTACCTCCAAACAGACCTGACTCCCATAATGATTTCTTGTGCAGCTGGCATATTTTCATGCAACCTACTGAGAAGGAGAGAACTAGAGAAAGAATAGGATTGCGGAGATTGGAGTTTAAGAATTCTATTTTAGAAGTACTCAATTAAAACTCATATTAAACACCCAGACGGAGATACCAAGTTGTTGAGTGTGTAAAGAAATTTTATTTAGTATATTGGGCAGGGATGGTGATAGGAAATTGGAAATTTTCAGCACATACATTCTATTTGTAGCCATAGGAATAATTGTGATCATAGAAGGGGAGACTATAAATGTGCAGAAGATTATGGTAGAACAAAAAATACATCCAAGAGAGAAGGAGAAACTGGAGAAACGTGTAAGGAAGTAGATGACACAAAGTATCTTCACTGATTGCCTGATTATCCTCACCCTCCACATCCATCCAAGAGCAAGCTCTGCTGATTCTACCTTTAATTCGTCTGAAATCTTTTAATTCATTTTATCTTGATAAGCGTAGTCTGAATCCAAGCCAGTATTAGATTTCTTCTGCCATAGTCCACGAGTCAGTTATCTATTTGCTCCTGCCGCAGACCTAGCAGTCATCTTTCGTTCCTTTTTGTTCTTCACAATCATTTCATAAATTCACCTCTAAAATATATGCATAACCCAATCTTGTTTCATTATTTATATTTTAGCTACCTTAGAAAATCTGACATCATCGTAAATGTTATCTTTGAAAATAGCCTTAGAATTGACCTTGTTTCCAATCTTGACATTCTACAACAATTGTCTAGAGAGGAGATCAAATTACCAAGTGCAGAAAAAAACAGTTTCCTATGGCACTTAGACTGAATTTAAGCTTTTCTTATTGATCTATATGGTCCTAAATGACCTGGTTTGCACCGCTCTTTAACCTTCTCTATACCACTCTTTCCCTTTGCTTACCTTGTCCAACTAATTTACCCTTTTTCTCTTCCTCAATACTTAGCAAGAATTTTCTCCCAGTGTGGAAAATAGTCTTTGGATCATGTTCTGATATCTTTTTCTTGCAATACTCTTCCTTAGTTCTTTTAATTGCTGGTTTATTCTTACCATTCAGGTCTTAATTCAAATATTATCTCCTCACAGAGATCTTCCTTGACCTCCTTTTTCTAAGTTCTTCCTACCTCTAGTCAGTATCCATCACATCCACCTCTTATCTTCCATCAAAGAACTTTTTAATTTTCTGAAACATTATGTTTTTTAAGTTTGTTGTTGATTTCTCCCACTAAAACAATTATTCATAACATCATGGATCTTGTCTACTTTGTTTATTACATTTCCAGTCCCTAGAATATTACCTATTACCTAGTTCCTAGAGAAGAGTTAATTTGATGACAGAGCTCATTTAATGAATAAATCTAGGAATGTGAAAAAATTCCACGTGCATGGTGGAATAGTAAGGGATCATAAAGCTTCTTTGCAGGGTAATGTTCAGAACAGTAGGTGTGCATAGTTTTATGTATTTTTCTCTTTAATTCTAAAATATTATTATGCATATAGAATGGACATTTATACTTTTTCTAATCAATGGAGCAATGAAAATCACACATATATCCAGGGAACCGGAGAAGTCTTAAGTGAATTATGGAATATAAAATTAACGGTACCTTTTGTGACCATTAAAGTTATAATTATGAAAAGTGTAGCATTAAGAGAAAGGTCTTTGTTGCACTATATTTTCTAGGAAATTGGGAATTATGTATACTTAACCAAGTCAAAAATCATTATGGAAAACCAATGTGGTTATAAATTCGAAAGATTTTAGTGTAAGAAGTGTATCTGTTGACTAAGTGGTTTTGGCCAACCAGTATGTCCCCATTGAAAAGAGTTTTATAATGAGACAGATTCCATTAAAGAAATTATCTGTTTTCTTCCCCTGTCCTTGGATTGTTAATAAAAACAGTGGGAGAACAACTCTGAGGAGTTTGGTGTTATCTTCTGCCAAAGAGCCTCTGCTCTGGCATACGCTGGGCTCCACAGGGAACCCATGCACACCCGGGCCACTTTCTTGGCTCCTGGGAGACTTCATTCTAGAACTATTAATATAGTTGAGGTTAGCTGGTTATAATAAAGACAGGCCAGAAGCTTCTGGTGATATAGGACAGGTGAGGTCAAGGATAACAGAATCTCCTGAATATCTCCCTTCACCACCAAAGATACAGAGGAGGAGGCCCTGGATACTTCATCAAGGCCAAAGGGATGAAAAAATAGAATGACATTGGAAGATTAAAATGAGTGCTCTAGGGTAGCAGGCGGTGAGGAAATGATGGGGTAATGATTACTATCTTCTATAAAGGAACCACCTCACCAAATTGACAAGATGTATAAAATCTTTTTTATTACATCCTTCTTATTTCTATCAATTCATGATCTGAATCAACTGTGATATTTCTTAAACCACCAGATCTTACTTCTCTTTAGGATTTTCCCTTTTCCTAGTAGCTTTATAGTCTTCCCATCTGATCTTGTCTCCAGGAAATGCATGCGACCCATTGAGGTTTTCTAAGAATAACTAATGCCAGTGAAAAGAGGAGACATAAAAGTAACAACCCTTTGACCCCCTGTTTAGTCAAATCCTAGGGCAAAGTATACACGTCAGCATTTGATATGTACAAAAGACCCAAGGATAACCCAGGTTAAGATATTTATCAAGGAACTGAGAGTGAAGTGTTCTAGGCTGAAGTACAGAAAGAAGCACCTGGAAGGAGAGGGATTACATGAGCTTACTCTCCTTTCCACTTCTGCACACTCAGGAATGCTACCTGCACATGTCATGTCTGAAGTATGTATCATTGTTGCTGAAGTGAGAAGCAGGAGCTTTGTGACCTACTGAAGAAAAGTCAGTTCCTGTAGTGGCAATGGGACAAAGAGAAGGAAATTCCAGGCAAGTATTGTGTCCATGTGTCTTCTGGGGAAATAGACTAAAGGATGGTGTCCCAAATAGGATTCAAGCTGTCTGACTCCTTCACTTTGCTACACTATACTGCAAAAAACTCTAAGGCCATCTAAATTTCTAATTCAGGCCTTAGTCACTAAGTCTCCAGAAGAAAGTGAAGATCAAAGAACAGTGAGCCCAGGTGCTGACGAACTTGTAAAAAGTGTCTCTGCACAAAAGGTTGTCCTCTTGGCAGAAGAGTTAATGGGCCTATTGTATGGGCCAGTTAATCCCTCAATGTGCAACGTATGCAAAATTCCTTTGTAAGTACACTGTTTGCTATTTTGCATTTCTAAATTTGCTTAGTTTATCTCTATTGTTTTTCTTTAATTTGGTAGAATTTTCTTAGGTTTTGTCCTCTTTTAAATGGCATCCTCTTATTTTTTTACTATTCTGCTAAATCCCACTTTTTTCTTATTTTCATCACTTCCTGTCTTCTATTTTTCTAGGGATTATTGTTGGTGTTATTTTAAAATTCTAAATTCAAAGTTTCTTTGTTGATTTTCTCTTTATCATTCATATAATAAAAGCAAAGCAGTCTGTAAATTTACTGCAAAGTTTGAATTAGAATTATGCCACACAAATGGCATATGTTCTCATATTTTATAATTTTATAAGGGGGTATTCCTTTGAGCTTGACTTAATCATTAATAGAAGAGTTGTTCTAAAAAGCAAATCAAATTGCATAATTGTGAGTGTGCTTTACCTACCCTTTGCCTACAAATATCTAGTTCATAAACTTCTATTTGATCTGCTGAAGTAAAGCTATTATTCAAAATAAATTTTCAGCTTTCACTTTTATAGCTCTCATTTCTTGGAAAAATCATCTAAAATATGTGCCATTAGAATTATTTATCCATACATGCTAATTCGGTGTGGCATAGTGGACATTCAAGTGAAATTTAGGAAAGAATCATCTGTTCTCTTCATTCTACAATTTCATTACCATTTTAATATATTTTAAAAATACTCAAAAGATAAATGTGATACTTAGGTGAGACAATTAAATGTAGAGTTCTTCAAGGGTCATTCAAATACAATTGCAATTTTCTTTGAAAATCCCCCAAATATTTGAAAAATATTAACATATTACTAAATAGCCTATGGATCAAAGAAATTAAAAGAAACACTAGAAAGTAGTTTGAAATGAGTGAAAATGAAACAAAACATATTAGAATTAGTGAGAAAATACTAAAGCACTACTTTTTTAACAAGGAAAAACAATGCTCATTTGTTATAAAACATTTTTTCCAAAGATTGCTATAAAGAAGCAATATTTTGTTTCTATTTCCCTTAATGTGCGACTCCCTATCTCTGCTAACAGATGAGCTTGTAATGTTTCAGACTTTACACCATGCAGAGACACGTATAAAGGATATTTTTTAGGCTACCAGAGTAACATATAATAAATGGGAACTTTCTCTCATCAATTAACAGTATATCATGAGGGCCTCACCTATGTGTTTTATAACACAAGAAGGCAGTCACAGACAAAAGCTTATTTCTCAAATAAGTATTCCAACTTCTCCCACATACAAACCCCCAAAATTCCTTAACTTTCTCAGACATCAGACACTGATGTCTTCTGATTGCGAACTTTATTTAAGTTATAATATTCTCTTTATTTTAAAGGTCCAGAATGCTTCAGAACCAAGATTATCTGTGAATCCTTTGACTCATACAAGTGGAATAAATCTCCCTACATATTGAGTCATGAAAGTCATAAAACTGTTTATTCATATAACTTTTACTGCATTAATCTCTTGGGAATTTAATCACTGGTTTGCATCAGTTTCTCCCCTATTAGAATATTAATATCTAAATTTAGGGATGGGTCCTATGTATCATTGTATCCTTAGGGTGTAAAAAATTGCTGAACATTTTATATAAATCAGTAGATAAAGGCATCAGTAAAGAAATGGACAAATGGGTATAAAAGAATCTACACCACTGCACAACTGAAAGCAGCCAGTAGTTTTCATCATGTCTTTGTCAAATGATACCAATCTTCATCCCAGTACATTTGTTCTCCTTGGCATTCCAGGGATGGAGGCCATCCACTCTTGGCTATCAGTGCCCTTCTGCCTCATCTACTTGAGTGCTCTCCTGGGAAATTTCTCGATTTTATTTATTATCAGAACAGATTCCAACCTGCATGAGCCCATGTACTTCTTCCTTTGCATGCTCATTGTGGCTGACTTGATCATCTCCACTACTGCTATGCCCAAAATCCTCAGCAATTTTTGGTTCCATGACAGGGAGATCTATTTTGAAGCCTGCCTTGTACAAGTGTTTCTCATTCATTCCCTCTGCAGCATGGCCTCAGGGTTTATCTTGGCCATGGCCTTTGACCGATATGTGGCAATCTGCAATCCTCTGAGACATTCTACTATCCTGACACATAGAGTCATCAAGAACTTGGGGCTGGCTGTTGTCTTCCGTGGGGCTTTGCTCTTCAGTCCTCAACCCTTCATGCTTTGCTGGCTTCCTTACTGCAGAACTAATGTCATCCCTCACACTTACTGTGAATTTATGGCTCTGATCAAGCTTGCTTGTTCGGAGACAAGGACCTACAGAATATACAGCCTGACTGCTGCCTTCCTTACTGGAGGTATAGATTTCATATTAATCTTATGTTCTTACGTTGTCATCCTCTATACTGTCTTCCGTCTTCCATCCAAGGCTGCTCAACTCAAGACCTTGGGCACTTGTGGATCCCATGTGTGTGTGATCTTAGTGGCTTATACTCCAGCCTTTTTCTCCTTCCTCATTCACAGGTTTGGGCACCATGTGGCTCCTCATATTCATATCTTCGTGGCTAACATCTACCTCCTTGTTCCACCCATGGTGAACCCAATGATCTATGGCGTAAGAACTAAGAGGATCAGAGAACGATTCCTCCAAGTTTTGACATCTCACAAATTCTAAAACAAACAACTCTTCACTTAACGAGTTTTTATGACTTATGGGGGGAAAAAGACATTAACCCTTTTTCTAGAAGCCTAAATCCCTACATCTTCTATTTGTAATATTTAAAATATTAATTAGCATTGATTAGATTTTGTTCTTCTCCAGAAACTTGCTAGGGAGATGGCTGACTTAGGTGATTTATTCTTAATATATTTGCTTGATGATAAAATATCTTTACTGTTATGTGATCTTATTCATTATGTTTACTTCCAGAAGACTATTCTGTGGTTCAGTCTTATCAGCTTAATCAGAGATTCTTTTTTCCTGAGGAAGATTCGTCCTGAGTCAGCATATGCTGCAAATCTTCCTCTTTTTGCATATGAGCCACCATCACAATGTGGCCACTGATAGATGAGTGGTGTAGGTCTGCACCCAGGAAATGAATCCAGGCCCCCAAAATAGAGCACACTGAACTCGATCACTAGGCCACTGGGGCTGGCCTAGCAGTGGTTTTATTGACTCATTTTCTCTGACTTTCACTAGAGTGCAGTGCATTTTCAGGTCTCAATTAGTGGGATTGTTTATATCTTCTGCACGCTAAGACTGAAAGAATTTTCAATTTGTAACCTGGAAATTGAGATGGTTCTAGCAAAATGTTCTCTGAATAGATAGTTGAGCAAATCATCATGATATGCTTTCCAATGGCCTTCCTGCAATTTTTCGTGACATAGTCTTATTTTATTCTGTCTAGCTAACATTATCTTAAAGTTTCTATATAATATCTATTCCCATGAACACTTCTCCAGAAGACTTAATGACATCCACAATTATCCTACCATTTTTCCTTTTTCTGTTTCCTCAGTGTGGTTCAAGTTGATTCAGTTGATTCTTTGAAAGTATCTACAGCTTCCACTCTCATTTTCTGATGACTTTCATACTCTAATTCTACCTTCTCCCAATCTATATTATAAAAGAGAAAAACATTCTGTTCTGGTATTTCCTTATAATTCATCTTTCTAACAACTCTTGACTGTGACATTGCCCTTTCTTTCTTTTTTGGAAGTTCAGTGACTCTTATTTGTATGGAATATTGTATAGGATAAGTCATATTTGATATATAATACAATGATTGGTTTCTTTAAGATCTACACTATTTCCAGACCAATATAGTTTTGTCATTAGGCCATAGCAGCAAATTTTACCAATCTCTTCTACCGCTACAGTATCTCTCTCAATATGTAGTTATACAGTATCATGTCACTTTTTCCTTTGAATTTTTTATTTCTTCTTTCTGGACACGTGGGTTGTCAGGTGTTAGGTACTACATGACCCCTTTTTTGCTGACTGCCATATGATTTCACACATTCTCCCTTGAAAGGAAAGTGTTAACTGTGTGCTCATATTTCTGATAGCCTAAACTTATTTTATAGTCTTCTATTTCACATTGCCCTAGTTAAGATGGAATATACTTACATGTCTAAAATTCTAAGAGAGGCAATAAAATGTAATGTTTAAGACAACTGGCTGTCAAGCCTTACTGCTCAGTTTTGAATCCCAAAGCAATCACTGACTAGCTGTGTTTATCCTCATCAAGTTATGTTATCTTTTCCTAAGTTTCCTGAATGGCAAAATGAATATATTGATAGTAGCAACTTGAGAAAATAAATTTCACAATTTAAAAATAATTTCCTACATCTGATTTTGTTCTTTTGGGGTTCTTTTATCAGAAACTTGGAAAGTTAAAGCCTGGAATTTAAAGAATTATCCAGCAGCCACAAAATGACGACAACAACAATGGTGGTGTTTAAATTGGAATCTGGATGGGTAAAATGAAAAAAATTTGACCATTTAGGTCAAATGTCTATTTTCATTCATTCTGATGATAAATAATGAAGATCTGTCAGTGAACATAGAAAAGAGAAAGATTTAAGAAAGAAAAAAGAATCTAATTAGTTAAGCCAGATTGATGAGTTCTGAGAATCATCTTCATAGTTATGTATATACGGAGTCTACACCGGCCTAGTTAAGATAAAAGTGATGCCTTTGGCTAATGGTCCCACTCTCATAGGTAAAGACTTTTTGTGCATGTAAATTTTAGTTAATAGTGAAGAAGTATTTTCAATTATTTCTAGACCAATGACAACCCATATTCTGAAGTAGTAAGGAACCTAGGCTACTAATCACACAATAGCTCAGCCAGCTGCTTAATTAAAAAAAGACTCAATCAATTAATGTGTACTAGAATTCTATTATGGCCCAGGCATGACACAAGGTGCCAAGGATGCAGTAACAAACAAGTTTGATAAGTCCCTTGCTTCATATAATGTGTATCTAGTGGGGAGGGGGCATTTGGGAAGTGGTATAAAATAAAGTAACATATTAATTGAGCAAGTAATTTCACATTCTTAAAATGTGATTTAAAAATGGATGAGGGAGTCTGAGAGAACAGAGGATGGGGGCTACTTTAGACAGTGTGATCATATTATCTCTGAGTAGAGATCTGAAATATAATAAAAGCATTTTTTGAAAAGCTGGGGAAAGAAAAGTCCATGCATAGGACAGAGTAAGTAAAAAAAAAAATCTTGTAGGTAAATAAAAGCTCAGGTTATTTAAGGACAGTTAGAAAAGCAGTGTGTTTGGAACAAAATGGACAAAGGAGAAAATTATAACAGATGCATTTGGAGAAGGCTTCACAAACCAAAAACAGTACCCATATTCTCAAGACCATAGAATTCTACGACCATGCTGGGGACCACTGACACAATTAAGAAAGACAATGAAATGAGACCATTATTAACCACTAATGTAAGGTATAGCTCAAAAGACAGAGGATCTCCTTGGAAGAATGTACTTGATGATCAGCTGTCACATTTGGAGAGCGGAGAAGACTTAGTAGTAAAGCTCCAAGAAAGGTGAAATTCTCAAACCTCGTAAGTCTTCTAGCCACGTTCAGGGTCCCGCTTGGGAAAGAGTGGGACACTGAGACATAGAAGGGAGACATCTGAGTTGGCACACCTGAAAATTTTGAAAGCTCAGTTTAGAAAACAAAATGATGACAACAGCAATGGTGGGAGTGAATTGAAAGTCAGATGGGAAAAGTTTATTGATATGGGATCAATCCCTTATGACAAGATTTAACTATTTTGCAAGAACTTTGGGAGGTGATTCTAATATGTGTCTAGTTTGACTCTTTGAAGCTTGTAAACTGAGGATTCACGCTAAGTGAAATAAAAATGCTAGAAATGCCCTCTCACATCATACAACGAATTTATCAAAATGCTCAGAGAGCTGGATATGATGGAACGGACAGATTATGAAATGCCAATAAACCACTAGCCAACGATGTTCCATGGAAGGCACTAGAAGACATTTTATTAAGTGAAGCCAGAAGGAATGCCCTGATGAGAGAGGTGCCAGCACCATTGAGAAGTCTGGTGGTGACTGGCCTCCATAGCCTAGGCTAAAGGTAGCAGGTACTGTTATAGAATTGGGAAGTACAAGGCACAAAAATAATCAGAATAGAGTGACAATACTTAATCATCTGAGAAAAGGTGAGAAGACTTTTTGTAATGAATGTCAAGGCCAGAGTAGCGGCCAAGAGGCCTGATGAACAGAGAGAGATGACACGGTTAATAGAATATGGCATTTCTAGGGGCCCAGACAAATGTCAGCCAACAAACGTATTTCTCAATATATACAAATAAAAAAAGACCAAAGGTAGGTCATCAGGAGGTTGAGGGCAGCTACCTCAATAGAAAAGTCATGATACTTTGCACAGTTTCCAACTTGAGACAAGTTTTCAGATCCAGAATTCCCTGACTAAAGGAGAAATCTTCTCCCCAAGAGGAAGAATACTGCAACAGCATTGTAAGTATATTTGGAAGTTAATCTCCCAGTCCTTCTACAAAGACATTTGGACTTGTGTTCTAAATTGACATAATACCAGAAACCCAAAGTATCATGATATCCTCTTATTATAATGAGTTAAAATGGGGGAGAGGTTAAAATGGAGTTCTGTTTCAACTTTGATTTACAATGGTTTAACAAAATCCAACAATAATTTATCTGCTTCCCAAAAGTATACTGTAAAGTACCTACATAGCATTTAGCAGACACTCCACATTCATTTCTTGGCCAGAGGGTAAGAGCATTTTAGAAGAGAAGGCTAAGTGGGAGACTTTCCAATTGTCTCTGCCCTCCATATAGTAAATAAAAACAATATTGCTTCTTGCTGGGATTGGTAGAGTGCAAAACAACCGCTAAAAATCCAAAGGCTGCAAAGGTGATCACCCCTTTTATATTCTCACTTAATTCATCAATCTGTCCCCTACACAAGTCTAATGTAGCTAAATGTTTTGTCTCTATTTAAGCAAACCATGGAGGTGAACAATGGGTTAGCAGACTACTGAAAAACAACCAACTGATGGCACCAATTGCAGCTGCTGTGCTAGTTTTTTTGCTAGCTAGATTCCTCAGGTACATGACGCGGACATTGATCTGGTAGACGCATTATTTTCCAATTCTATCATGAAGAAAGTTCATAAACAGTTCACACTCACATGGAACAACACAACAACAATAAAAATGGTATATAAATACAGTCATGCCTAGGACATTGTTAATTTTCCAAGTGTCCACATATAGGTCAAAAGACCCCAGGAAATCCATATATTCTGGAGAACATCCTATTGGTTCCCTTAATGAGACTAGTTGAGCCATAAGTGGAAAGTTTGTTGGAGGCCTTTGTAAGCCACGTATGCCCCAAAGGGTAGGAAATCAACCTTATGAAAGAGAAGTGGCCTCTTGCATCAGCAAAATTTTAAAGAGGCTGTTGGTCCAGACATGTTACAAAATAAAGGATGTGTGCATCTCATATCTCCCACCACAAAAATGAAGCGCAACTTGTGGTATAGTATACCTTTCTCTCTACTAGAGACAACGTATGTAGTATTTGAAATTACACCTCCAGGGGTCACCCCAGTGGCACAGCAGTTAAGTGCGCATATTCTGCTTCGGTGGCCCCGGGGTTCACTGGTTCGGATCCCGGGTGCAGACATGGTATAGCTTGGCAAGCCATGCTGTGGCAGGTGTCCCACATATAAAAAAGTGGAGGAAGATGGGCATGGATCTTAGCTCAGGGCCAGTCTTCCTCAGCAAAAAGAGGAGGATTGGTAGCAGATGTTAGCTCAGGGCTAATCTTCCTCAAAAAATCAACAAATAAATAAATAAAATAAAATTACATCTCCAAACCATTTATCAAGTGACAGGAAAGACTTCCAGCTTTGACTTTGATCCAACGCAAGAAAGCAGGTCTTGGCTGCAGAGTACACAGCCCACCACTTTGGGTCAGACGACCTGGCAGTCTCCGCGCTATTAGAATATTAGTGATGAAAAGATACCACGTAGAATTTATGGTTAACTAGAACACGAGAATCACATCATAGACCTCTAGAGCTCGAGAGCAAAGCCATGCCGTACGCAGCAGAGATTTATACACCATTAAAACTAAAAACCCCACAAAAACAAAACACACGAGCCCTTGATGCACCTGTAGCCAAGGGGTCCCGGTTATTTGGATCTTCCGCGTGTGCTCAATATACAGTATCCAAGTCAGACGCTTTTGCCCCGCCTCAGCCTACAGAACCTGCTAAGGTCAGAGGGGGAAGAGCTCTTTCACTTCTGACCAATCGCATGTCCCCAGGACTTGGATCGAAGGGTGGAGTCAGGTGTTAGGGCGAGTGATTGGCTAGAGGAAATGATCCTGCCCACCAATGAGGAGGTGCGGCAGGATGGCAGGGAGAGGCCCCACCGCTTAGCACTTCAGGAAGTGCTGGGAGGTAGATGGGGGAGGCGAGCTAGAGGCAGCCAAGAACCATGGCGGCGGTGGAAGTGGCAGAGCGGCTGCGATACTACCGGCAAGTGAGTGTGGCACTGAGGCATGGTGAAGCTAAAAATTGGGTCTTTTCTGTTCACTCTCTGACTCTTCTTGGCCAACATACCTTTTCCCATCTTACCAGCGTGACCCTGTCCCACCCTCACTCCACATCTGTCACCACCATTGGATCCAACCCTGGACTATCACCCTCCTGAGCCTCCTCTTTTCAGGCTCTGGCCCGCTGTCCTCCTCCAGCCCTGCCCCATCCCTGCTGTCACTCTCTTGCCCTCCCGTCTCTCAGGCCCTCCACTATCTTCTGTCTTTCCCTTTCATGTCTGCTTCAACCACCTCTCTCCCCTAAAACTGCCCTTTCTGGGCACCTTTCTTAGAACCCTTTCTCCTGCCGGGACCATCCAGATTGTTCCCTTCTCCCCCCCTACAACATTTTCTGTAATCTGAGGTAAAGGTAGGAGGGGCACAGGAGGGACGAGGGTCAGTGAATGAACTTTCAATCTCTTTCTAGAGGTCTACGGTAGGTTTTCCCCAAAAACAGCCATTTGCTGGCTGACTTTGTATTTCCAAAGGCTGTGGGATGTCCCCTTTCTTGTTTTTTGTTTTGGATGAGGAAGATTAGCCCTCAGCTAACATCTGTGCCCGTCTTCCTCTATCTTGTATGTGGGTCATGGCCACAACATGCTTTGATAAGTGGTGTAAGTCTGCACTAGGGATCTGACCTCTCAAACCCAGGCTGCTCAGGATGAGTGAACAAGACTTAACCAACTATGCCATGGGGCTTGCCCCAAGCTGGCCCCTTTCTTGCCAAGACTTTCAGTTAAACTTACTCTTGGTAAAGTTACAGTGTTCATGTTGGGGGTAAATAATGACACATTGTTATGCTACTGGTATGTTCCAGGCACATGCAAAAGACTAAACATGGCTAAAACAGGTGACAGAAAACAGGAGCCAAGGAAGGTAAGTGCCAGTTCTACGTTCCCCTCCAAGTCAGCTCCTAGTGTGCCCACACACCCTCAGCTCTGCCTGTAGTAGGGATCTGGCCCTCTCTGAAGCCAGCCTGAGGAGAGGTGGTGGGGCTACAGGAGCTGCATGTCTGAGGCCTGTGATGTACAACTCTGTTCATTGCCTTTCCCTTACTGTTCACAGCCTAGCAAGGACCTAGAATATGAGGCAAAATTTACCACAGGCAAAATTCTCCAATCTGCAAGAAACAACCTTGCCCTCCTCGTTAAGTCCAGCCTGGGAACTTCTTCCTCTATATTGCTGGACTTTTAGATAACAGCATTTACCAGGTTTCAGTGAGTTCTACTGTAGAAACTTACGCATTTTAAGATTCTTAAGAGAGTCAGTAAAGATTCATGTTTAAACATGCTATTTAATGTGACAGTGTGGAGAATGTGTTAGAAGGGTTTTCAGATGGTCTGGTCGGATATTTCTTGCTGTGATCCTAGTTCTGTTTTTCTACTTTATATGTATATTTTTAGTGGTAAGGAAACAAAGTTTCCACCCTATGTTTTCCATTACCTACTTCTTGAAATCTTTTACTGATGTTTTTCTTTTGTTTCCCCCATCACAAAATGAGTTGGGAGACTTAAGAAGGTATTTTGTCATTTGCATCAAGAAGAATCTCCCTTCCCATGTACTCTATTTTGGAAATAGGCACCATTTTCTGATTCATTTAAAGCAATTTCTAAGCTGACCTGGAAAAGAACAGATATAGTAATCCTTACTCAACTAGGAGTTACTGTAACATGAAACAAAGAAACATTTTTTTGTTATTTTACTTAACCCTGGTATGTACAGAGGTACAGAGCACCT
Organism: Equus quagga; assembly: GCF_021613505.1. Classification (NCBI taxonomy): domain Eukaryota; kingdom Metazoa; phylum Chordata; class Mammalia; order Perissodactyla; family Equidae; genus Equus; species Equus quagga. The sequence continues at coordinate 25,254,135 of NC_060280.1, forward strand.
GACTATGGAGTATAGTGTGACTAGGGGGCCAGACTGCCCATTATTACCTATATTCTGTCAGATCAACAAAATCATGTGGCCCATCACAGTTCATTGTAAAATGGAAATCATTCACCATGGATCAGTTACAAGCATGGCCAGAAGGCACAAATAATCTCCACAAGCCCGTGTCATAGGCCCCTATGTCACCTATCACTCTGGTACCATCACTTATCCTTCAAGTCACACCTATTGCTGCACGATGGTTTCTAATGACCAGCTGAAGGAAAAAGAAACAAGTAAAGCTCGACTGAGTATATCAGTGCAACCTTAAAATAGACTACCTTTACGCTACAGTAAAGGGAAATAGTGAGGGGAAATTTACCTGATATTTGGAACTTCTGGCAAAGGCAAATGCACCCAATATTTATGGCTCCAAGTGGTGTACTTGATCATCTGTTTTGTGTTACAAAAGAAGTGACCTGAGGGGGCTGGCCCCGTGGCCGAGTGGTTAAGTTCGCGCGCTCTGCTGCAGGCAGCCCAGTGTTTCGTTGGTTGGAATCCTGGGTGCGGACATGGCATTGCTCATCAAACCACGCTGAGGCGGCGTCCCACATGCCACAACTAGAAGGACCCACAACGAAGAATGTACAGCTATGTACTGGGGGGCTTTGGAGTGAAAAAGGAAAAAAATAAAATCTTTAAAAAAAAAAAAAAAAGAAGTGACCTGAGGTAAGAATATATATAGACTCCTAGGAAGTTGTGAAAGGCTAACTGGTCAGGAGTCTGGGTGGAGGAAAACTGGATCATTAGCTGAAGGTGGGAAAAAGGTACAAACTTCCTGTTATAAGATAAGTAAGTAAGGGATGTAATGTATAACATGGTGACTGTAGTTAACACTGCTGTATAGTATATTTGAAAGTTGTTAAGAGAGTAAACCCCAAGAGTACTTCTCACAAGGAAAAAATGTTTTCTCCTTTTTTTTGTATCTTTATGAGATGGTGAATGTTAGTTAAACTTACTGTGGTAATCATTTCATAATTTATGTAAGTCAAATCATTATGCTATACAACGTAAACTTATACAGTGCTGTATATCATTTAGGTCTCAATAGAACTGGGGAGAAAGAAACAATATGAAAACCTAGGTGATGACTATATGGAAACTACTGTTGTTGCAACTTTTCTGCAAATCTAAAACAAGCCTAAAATTTAAAAATATTTATAAAAGTGATTTCTCCTTATTTTTCCCCATAACACTGAATAGAAGGCTGAAAATAAATTTGCCAAATTTCTGTGGACTAGATGAAGGAGAAAATATGGATTGCACAGTAGACTGATGGATAAGGGGAGACGGCATGAAAATTCCAATTTCTCCTCCTCATACTGAATGTAGGAGTATGTTCCATAGCCTATTTTTTATGTGGTAATAATATTTTAAAAAGTTTTATACTTATCTGACTCTCATTCAAACCCTTGAAGATAATGGTTGAAATATCATTGAAATTTAAAGTGCTATGCAAAAGTTTTTACATTACTCATACTCGAATAAGCACAAGCTCAGGATGAAATAGAACCAAGAAGAGAAAGATTCAGGCTGCAGAATTTTCTCAGTGTTTGGGAAATATAGTTAAAAATAAAATCTCCTTCCAACCCAGGAAACCTCTCCACAAAGGTGGAAGAGAAAGGAAACAATTTTCTTATTGAATAAGCATTAAAGCAGAATGTGATGTGCATCACAGCCAATCAACTAAGATAGAAAGATTGCAGATAGAGAGAAATTTCCCCCTTTTACATAGCCAAGCAGATACAACCCATTACATACATGTTCTCAAGGTAAACAGTAACTAGTCCTTAGGTAAGAGGACTTGACAGCACTGTTTGTCACAGATAATTCAGTCTAAATTCACTTGATTATTGGGGTGACCATCTGTGTTAGTCATTTGGCTTTATTCAAAGGAAAAATAAACTCTTCACATGTTTATGACAGGAGGTAGTTTTGCTGCTTGGCTTCAGGAGCCAGCTGATGTTAGTCTCCAGCTCCCCCCCCCCCCCCCCCCCCCCCCCCACAGGTCCGGAGAAATTGGGAGATGGGGACTATCTTGACTATTGACTATCTTCCTTGGTTGTTTACATCCCAAAGAGATGGTTCCCTGGTCCTTGAAATAGACATTCCTGGGTCCTAAAGCTGGTGAATGACTTATCTAGCTTTTAAAAAGATCCACAAAAATTTCAAAGAGATGGAGAAAGAACATAACGTTACAAGTTTTCTAATGTGTGTGCTCAAAGAAAAGGGAGGGGAGGGAAATCTCTTCCTTCCTTTTTTTTCAAATTGATTTAATTTACCTGTAACATTGTGTTAGTTTAAGGTATACAACCTGTTGATTTGATACATTTATATATTGCAATGTGATCATCACCATAGATTTAGCTAATACCTCTGTCATGTGACATAATTAACATTCCTTTTTTTGTGATGAGATCATTTAAGATCTAGTCTCTTAGCAATTTAAAAGTATGTAATACAATATTGTTGACTGTAATCACTGCGCTGTGCATTAGATCTCTAGAACTTATTCATCTTGTAGTTGCAAATTTGTACCCTTTAACAACATCTCCTCAGTTTGCCCACCCTCCACCCCCAGCAACCCCTGGTAATGACTATTCTACTCTTTTTCTATGAGTTAGTTTTTTCAGATTCCACATATAAATGATACAGTATCTGTCTTTCTCTCTCCGGCTTATCTCACTAAGCCTAATTTCCTCAAGGTCTATCCATGTTGTAACAAATGATAGAATTTCGTTCTTTCTCATGGCTGAGTAATATTCCATTGTGTATATACATATACCACATCTTTTTCCATTCATCCATTGACAAACAGTTTGTTTCCCTATCTTGGCTATTGTGAATAATGCTGCAATAAACATGAGAGTGCAGATATCTTTTTGATGTCCTGTTTTCATTTCCTTTAGATGTTTATCCAGGAGGGGGATTTCTGGATCATATGATAGTTGGATTTTTAATTTTTTGAGGAGTCCCAATACTGTTTTCCATAGTGGCTGAACCAATTTGCGTTTCCATCAACAAGGTGCACATGACTTCCCTTTTCTCTACATCCTGGCCAACATTTGTTATCTCTTGCCTTCTTGATGATAGACATTCTAACAAGTGTGAGGTGATATCTCAAGCCATTTTAATTTGTATTTTCCTGATGATCTGTGGTGTTGAGCATCTTTTCATGTATCTGTTGGCTAATTGGATGTCTTATTTGGAAAACTGTCTATTCAGTTCCTCAGCCCTTTGTTTAGTTTTATGTTTTTTGTTGTCATTCAGTTGTATGGGTATATATTTTGAATGTTAACCCTTTACCTGCTTTATGGTTTGCAAATATTTTCTCCCATTCTGTAGGTTGCCATTTTAATTTATTGATTGATACTTTTTGAAGTGCAGAAGCTTTTTAGTTTGGTGTAGTCTTACATGTTAATTTTTGCTTTTGTTGTTTGTGCTTTTGGTGTCATATCCAAAAAGTCATTACCATGACCCATGTCAAGGGCTTTCTTTCCTATGTTTTCTTCTGGAAGTTTTATGGTATCTAGGTCTTATGTTTAAGTCTTTAATCAATTTTGAGTTAATTTTTGTGAATGGATAGATAACCAATTTCATTTTTCTGCGTGTGGTTATCCAGTTTTCCCAACACCATTAATTGAAGAGACTTTTCTTTCCCCATGTAGTGTTCTTGGCTCCTTTGTCAAATATCAATTGACCATATATGTGAGAGTTTATTTCTGGGCTTTCTATGATGTGTCATTAGTCTGTGTGTCTATTTTTATGCCAATACCATACTGTTTTAATTAATTTGTTATAGCATTTTAGTATAGTTTGAAATGGGAAGTGTGATGCCTCTGGCTTTGTTCTTTTTTTCTCAGCATTGCTTTGGCTATGTGGGGTCTTTTGTGGTTCCATACAAATTTTAGGATTGTTTTTTTCTATTTCTGTGGAAAATGTCATTGCAATTTTGATAAGAATTGCTTTGAATCTATTGATGGCCTTGGATATTGCATACATTTTAGTAATATTAATTCTTCCCATCTATGAACATGAGATAGCTTTACATTTGCTGTGTCTTCCTTAATTTCTTTCATCAAAGTCTTATGGTTTTTCTTATACAGATCTTTCACTTCCTTGGTTAATTTATTCCTAAGTATTTTATTATTTTTGATGCTATTGTGAATGGGGTAGTTTTATTTTTTTTCAGACATATTGTTGTTTCTGTATAAAAATGCAACTGATTTTTGTATGTTGATTTTGTATCCTACAACTTTACTGAATTCTTTTATTGGTTCCAACACATTTTTTGTTGAGTCTTTAGGATTTTCTATATATAAGATCACATCATCAGCAAATGACTGCATACACAATGTGCAACATCATCACTATCAACTTCCAAATTCTGTCCTTACTCCAAACAGAATTTCTGTAGCCCTGAAGCAATAACTCCCCATGCCCCCTCCCTCTCACCCCTTTGTAACGTCTAATCTACTTTCCATCTCTATGAAATGTGTCTATTCTATGTACTTCCTATAAATGGAATCATACAGTACTTGTTTTTTTGTGTCTGGCTTATTTTACTTAGCATAATGTCTAAAAGATCCAAAGATGTAGCATGTATCAAAACTTCATTTATATGATTGAATAATTTTCTGTTGTATGTATATACCAAATAACCTTTATTTTTAATCTGTTGATGGACACTTGGTTTGTGTCTGTCTTCTAGCTATTGTGAATAATGCTGCCATGAAAATTGACATACAAGCATCTGTTCCAGTCCTTGCATTCAATTCCTTTGAATATATAACTAGAAGTGAAATTTCTGGATCGTATATTAATTCTATTTTTAAACTTTTGAAGGACTGCCAAATGTTTTCCACAGCAGATGCACCATTTTACATTCTTAGATCATTTGCCTATTGTTAATATGCAAATTGTTTTGTTGTTGTTAAGCTTCAGGAATTGTTTATATAGTCTGGATACTAAACTCCTATGAACTATACTCTGCAAATATTTTCTCTCGTTCTGTGGATTGTCTTTTCACTCACTTGATAGTGTCATTTGATACTCAACTGTTTTAATTGTAAGTTCAGTTTACTCATTTTTTCTTTTGTTGCTTCTGCTTTTGGTGTCATATCCAGCCATGCACTGTTTCAAGTACTGAATATGCAGAAGTGAATAAAACATCCAGAGCTTCTACACTTGTGAAATTACATTTTAAGAGTTTCAAAAATGGTTGCATTATGCGCCACATGTTCATTTGCCTAATGTACTAATTATCTCAAAAAAAATTCACATCTTCATATTTGAATTTCAGTTTCATTAAACATTAATTGTACTCTAGTTTTCTAAATATTTTAATAAATATTGTATGAAGAATTTTATTTTTAAGTAGATATGTAGGAAAAAGCATACTTTGCTTGGGCACTGACTTAAACTAATCCAGTATAATAAAAAATAACTTCTTAGTTTCAACATGCTTTTGTGTAAAAAGAATAAACTTTGTAATGGAGAAACATAACGGGTAATCAAAGCTGTATGCTTAAGAATGAATGGTCCTCTGAGACTTAATTGCCTCTACTCTTGATTGGGTATGATAAACCATAACAATTTGGGGGTCACATTTAAAGAAAGTAACTAATTCAAAGCACTTTCCAAGGCTGCTGTTGCATAGTAAACACTTAGCAGAATGCTACTTTTTTCCTAACTCTGGTGTGTATTCTAGCAAGCTGTGTCCTTGAGACTAGGTAATCTAAAATAGCCTAGCCTTTTAATAAGTGAGGACCGTACTGAACTGTGTAAAAAGTCAAGTAATATTCCCATCATGGCAAGAGAGCATTGCCAGCGTGTCTGGAAGAACCTCAGATATCACAGGCTTGACGCTGGGAACAGTTTGGCCTTGACCACAAACCAACTCAGACGTATTTGTTGCTTCTGAGGTGACCCTGGACACCGTGTTCATTCAGAGCAGGGCAAAAGAGCAAGGAACTTTTGCCATTGACACTTAATTCCAAGATATTTTCTGAATTCAATTTAATATAGCATTAATAAAGTAGTGATTTTGCCTATTTTATTCACATTGTTCTACTCTAGTGTTTTTAATGTGTCTAGTCGTAAGAGATGAATCATTGTCAAATGAATGCTAGCAATTTGAAAAATATTAAGTTTACTGGATAATGATTTAGTGTCTCCTTCCTGTGGAGATCTTGCAGTCAAGTGCAGAGAGAACTTTTCACATCTAAAAAGACATGACAAGTAAGTTCACATTTAATTAAATTAAGGGTGAGTTTTAACCACTGCTCTTGGAGAATCAGAGTAGAATTTGATCAGTTGTGGGTGTCTTTGCTGACAATCAGATTGTTAGTACAAGAAGAGTTCTGTTAGAATATTGACTTTTTGTATTATTGATTCTGTAGAACAGAGTACATAGTATTAGATATTATTCTTTTTACCATAACTTTTTTCCTTTCCAGGTTTTTTGAGTCATTTGTACGCAGACTTAACAGATGAAGATACTTTTTCTTGGCCTGAATATCTCTTCATTTATTGTTGTTTAGTAGAGATGTTGTATCTTAGAAGTAGGTCTCAAAATCAGTAAAGGATAAATATAAATCATAATTATTATACTTTTTCCGATATTTTCTTAAAAATATCCAGAAGATGAGTGTGTATCTCACGGGTCTTGATGCAATAGACAACTGGGTTGAGCACAGGAGGCACCAACAAGTAGACACAGCCCATGATGACATGAACCAAATGTGGGGCCTGCTTCCCAAAGCGGTGAATGATGGACACTCCCAGCATGGGGACGTAGACCAGCAGCACAGCACAGGTATGGGAGACACAGGTGTTAAGGGCCTTGACTCATTCTTCCTGGGAGGCGATACCCACAACTGTTGTCAGGATCTTCACATAGGAGAACAGGATAAGCACAGAATCAACTCCAAATGTGATAATAATGACAGTGAGTCCTAAGAAGCTGTTAATATGGTGGTCAGAGCAGGAAAGCTTAATAATATCTGGGTGTAAACAGTAAGGATGGGAAAGTACATTGGCTTCACAAAATTTGAGATGCTTAATGAGGACAGGGGCTGGGATGAGGATAATGATGGCCTGGAACACAAACCCTACAGAAATTTTTACATGGTAGAACTGTTCAGGATGGCAGTGTATCTGCGAGGATTGGATATGGCTATATAGCGGTCAAAAGCCATAGACAGTAGGATACCTGACTCTATCATGGAGAAGATGTGGATAAAGGACATCTGGGCAAGGCATGCATCAAAGTCTATTTCACGAACATTGAACAAGTAAAGCTTAAACATTGTAGGTAAGGTGGTGGCACAGAGACCCAGGTCACTGACTACCAGCATGGAAAGAAAAATGTATATGGGTTCATGAAGTGATTGTTCCACCCAGATTACTGTCAATATGGTACTATTACCCATAATGGCAATTAGGTATATGATACAAAAGAGGACAGAAATGTGAGGATGATAAGCTTCTAAGCCTGAGAAACCAGAAAGCAGCAAATGTTGGCAATCACTGCTGTTGAAAAGGCTCATAATAGACGTGCTGAAGTACTAAATCTTCACCCTTAGAATTACAAAGAATAGACTGTTACATTATCATCATGATTATCATAAAAAACTGTTATCGTTTTTTATTCTATTTGTTCTGTCTCCCTTATTCTGATTACTTAAAATCAATTTATAATAACACCTATACAATCTATCATCAAAGGGACTTGACACTAAAAAATGAGCATTGGTTTTAGAAACATTGTATAAATCTAATCACAAATCATAACTTACAGTTTAGGGTATATGGTCCTTCTTAAGAAACCCATGTTGAAAAACAGCCCTATATTGTACTATCTATTTAAGGTAATGGCAAGCAAAACTATTTGATGCAGTAGCCAAGACTTGGAAGCAACCTAGGTGCCCATCAAGGGACGAATGGATAAAGAAGATGTGGTATTTAAACACAATGGAATACTACTCAGCCATAAGAAATGATGAAATCCAGCCATTTGTGACAACATGGATGGATCTTGAGAGTATTATGCTGAGTGAAATTAGTCAGAGGGACAAAGTCAAATACTGTATGATCTCACTCATAAGTAGAAGATAAAAACAACAACAAACAAACACATAGCAATGGAGAATGGATTGGTGGTTTCCATGGGGGAAGGAGGGAGGGCAAAAGGGGTGATGAGGCTCACATGTGAGGGGATGGACTATAATTAGTTTTTGGGTGGTGAACATGATGTAATCTATACAGAATTCGAAATATATTATGATGTACATCCAAAAGCTATATAATGTTATAACCCAATGTTACTGCAATTAAAACAAATAAATAAAATTGAAAAAAAATAAGGTCATAGATATTTACTATGAAGGACAAAAGGACACTTTCTTTCATAAGTGATGAAATGCAGTTGTTGATTAAATATAGCGAGAGTAGGTTTATAGACACTTCAAATTAAAATTTAAATAGCATTGGATAAAGCTGTTTGATGGAGACAGGCTTTGGAGTCAGATAGCTATAAGCAAAGAATGCTCAGTTTCCTCCCATTCAGCATTAGACTTTGGTCAATCATGACAACTTTCCTAGGAGGAAGAATATTTAGGAGTAAGGTAAAAAAAAATGTGTCTTTTTATTGTGGTGGTCATTTGAGCAAGAACAAACCAGAGCCAGGCTTTGTCAGCAGATAACACTATGATTAAACTCAAAATATTAACAGTGCTAAATGTTTAGTAATAATAGAGAAACATGATAATGATTATTTTAAAGTATTATTCCATGCTGTGGTAGGTGTCCAACATATAAAGTAGAGGAAGATGGGCACGGATGTTATCTCAGGGCTAGTCTTCCTCAGCAAAAAGAGGAGGACTGGCAGCAGTTAGCTCAGGGCTAATCTTCCTCGAAAAAAAATAAAATAAAAAAATAAATATTTTAAAGTATTGTCTAAAATGGTACAATACAATTTATCAAATGTAAATGCGAAATCCAATTTTTTCATCATTTACTTATCATCTCGAGAAATCTTAAAATGTTGCTAATTATTTGTCAGTTACATTTGGCTATGAAATTAACGTCTGTAACAGTAAAAGATTGAGGTTGTCATAATGGAAATAGCATGAAGTTTGTAAGCATGCAGAGTTGTATTAGAATTCTGGTGTCTTGGCCACTCTTTCTATGGTACTGGTGCATTATTTGTAAACTCTGGGCTTTTGTTTCCTACTTGGTAAAACTGTAGAAATGTTATTTTGCTTACATTGCTTTTCCAATTAAAAATTAATGTATCAAAGTATTCTAGGAAACTGTCTTATTCATATTGAGAATACACTCTTTGTTTCCTTAATTCATATCAAAGTTACATGAACTGGGGCCACGCTTATAATGTATAAATCAAAACAGGTACCAGCGACATTACTTTCTGTAGTGAGTATATTCAGATACAATAATAGAGGTTAAGAAGGATATGGCACACTGGAGAGTGTAATTACTGGTTTTTTACCATAAGCTATCACTCTGTTCGTAGGCCAGAAACTTGACTAAATGTCTTACATCTTTTCTAGTCTAAGAATTCTCCAGTTTTCAAATCTTCTTTTCTCCCACTCCTAACGATCTAAGATCCATCATGGTCTGAAAGTGGTCCATGACTGAGATTTTCTGGTTCTCAGACTTCTCATTGGGTAACTGAGTGCCTTTTTGCTATGTGTCCTTAGGAAAGGCTATCTTTTTCCTGCGAAGGAGGACTGGGTCTCTATGCAGAGTTTGACAAACTTGAGGTTAGGAGCAAAGTCTTTCGAGGCTGCCAAATATGACCTAGACTTCAGAAACCAGTCACAATCAGTCATAGGACTCCAATGCCACTTTCACTTCTAACCAGCTGATTATGAATTTGGGGGTCCCCATGAACTCTCTCCAGTTCAGTAATTTGCTAGAATGACTCAGTACTCAGGTAAGTGGTATATTTATGATTAAAGTTTTAATATTGCAAAAGGACATAAAACAGAGCCCGCCAAAGGGAAAGATGCACAGACCGAAGTCTAGGAGGGGACCAAACTCAAAACTTCTGTCATCCTCAGATATGTGTTCTTCACCCGGCTTATCAATGTGTGACAATTCAGACCGTTGCCAAACAGGGAAACTCACCCAAGCTTCAGTGTCTGTAGTTTTTGTTTCCTTGTTTGATTATGTAGGCCTGATTGATAGAATCATTATCCAGGTGACTCAATCTCCAGCCCTTTTTCCATCCGTGGTGATTGACTGATATCATGTTGCTAAAGCCCTAAACCTTTATTCACAAGCTTGGGCTTTCTGGCATGACCAGACCCCTCTTGAGTTATCTCATTAGCATAAACTATCTAGGGGTCCACCATGAATAGAAAAGACACTATTATCATTCGGGAAACACCTAGGGTTTAGAGTATACTTCCTAGGAACCTGGGACAAAGCTAGCCAAATTCTTTATTATTCCGTCTCAAAGTATAATGACCTCTGCAGGGGCCAGGTCTGTATTATCATCCTGGGGTCAGCTCAGATTCTAAGAGAGCCCAAGAAAAGCGAAAGCTAACAGCAGAGGATGAAAGAAACTTAGTTATTAATACCTTTCCAAAATCCAAAGTCTGGCAGAAAAGAACTGTTCTGTTCGTTGTCCTTACATTCCAGCTAGTGATCAATCGTTCTAGGTAAGTTTCTTTTCCATGAACCAGGACCTGCGTATGGTTGAAAGTCTCTAATTGCAGTAAATTTTAACGCAAAGTAGAAAGGACAGAGAATCAGAACGTCTTAATTCTGCATCTCTCAGTAATAAAATGTCCTTTGGCGTGACAACTACTTTCTCTGTACCCAGATTTCTTTAACAGTAAAATGAGAGGTCAGTCAGATTCATATCATTTAGAGATAGAAGAAATGCAGAGATAATCTAATGCCATCATCTAAATTTCATATGAAGAAAACTGAATGGACACATCTCAGTTAATTACACTTTACCGTGTCTTCATTCAAAAACTCCCTATCCCACTCTCTTCTTCCACTTCAAGAACAGGAATGAATATTTTCTTATCTGAGTATCAGAGAGAGCTACATTGCACAAAATATATACTTCTGCTTTCACAGAAGCTATTTTGAACTTAAACTCTTTCAGAAAATTGATGGTCCCATTCATACATTTCTCATCTACCCACAATCTTTAAAGCAGGATAAAATTTGGAGAGGCAAGGTTAATTTAAATAAGTGAAATTTATTGACTCCAAAAAGATCTGTATATGATTGGGATGTCACATTTCTATAGTGATAGTGATCATATGTTAATCCTTACATGGATGTGCAATCTTATGGATGAGGATATATAGAGAAGTCATTCAGATCTAGAAAATTCTTTTAATGACATTGTTATCAGTTCTTTCTTCAGGAAGTTTCCTAAATTTCTCTGTTTTTCTTTTACATTTCCTCAAGAAGGAAGTACTGATTTCTCTTTTCACAGAGGTTCTCTACAGGTTCTGACAAGCACTTGCTATTATATATTGAGTGGTTACTTTCCTTCATACTTTGTACCAAGTCCTTCATATATAAATTTAGTTAGTCCTCCAAATAACCAATTCTGGTAAGTAATATTATTGCTACAATTTATTGTTCAATAAATCTAAGGAACTTGATTCCATATTATGTTATTTCAGGTAGCAAAACAATAGCAGGTACCAGTTCTTGTTTGAGGAGAGGAAACATTTTATGAGCAATACAGTATTTAAAGAGTTATGGATTGATTTATTTGCAATGTTAAGATTTTTCATGTGTTTCCTTCTCCATTTTCTGTTTGACAGCTCTTCCTAAGTGTCAGTTCTTGTGCCTACAATACAAACTTATTCAATGTCTTTAGAGGACACTACCCTTGTTGTACTTCCTCTTGTGTAGAATATTGTTGATGATTATTAATTTTTGAGTTGCAGCATCTCCTTGGAGAATTTTTTGAGTTTTCCTGGGTTTCTTTCCTTTTCATATCACTCCTATTTGGAAAACACTACCAACCTCAGTTACACTGCAGAAGATCACTAGTGGCAAGAAATAGAAGGAAATGTCTTTCCTATTAATCAAGTTCTAAGAAATTTCCTTAATCATTAGGTACACAAAAAATAGTACTATACCTACTAGTTTTACTAGACTAATGGAATTTCTATTACATGCAGTCACTCTTTCCCATTAAAATCTGATAAAATATCTGATTTTTATAGGAGAAAATTTCATGTCAGTTATGAGAAAGAGATCAATTATTTACACCTTTTACTTCCTAGACCACCACCAATTCTAATTCCATCTCTGAAAACAGTTTTCCTAAAATAAGATTCCCTTACAAAACTAAGGACATGGTCTTGGATATTTTGGTCCTAAGACCGTAAACAGTGGGGTAAAGAAAAGGTGGTACTGGTACATGTTGGCAATTAAGATATGAATTTGGGGGGAAGGGTTGGCATTATAGTCAAAGTGATAGGTGAAGAAGGTAAAGACAGCTTGAGTAGAAAATGAGGATGACACAAACATAGGCGTCATACTTGCCTAGAGCTCTAAAACTTGCTTCCCATGATGGAGGACAAAAGAGTGCATGTAGGATTAGGAAATGAGACAGCAATGAAAAAGCCATCACAGGAACCAATCACAGAGGTCATACTGAGACTATAATGCTTGGTGGCTTCCATGACTCTGCATGCCAGCTTCACTACAGCTATGAACTCATAGCATGTGTGGGCTATGTTTAAAGTCCTGCAGATAAGAGCAGCTGCCTGAGCAGGATGGGATGTGGGAAAACAAAGCCACTCCCTGGAATACCACAGATGCTACCATTTTGACAATGTGAGCATGGATGAAAATGGTGTTATGGTGTAGGGGATCACAGATGTCCACATTGTGGTCCATGGCTATTGGCAGGAAGAAGCCCAGTTCCATGGCAATAGCTGTGAATCAAGAACATATGGGCTAGGCAAGCATCAAAGGTGATGTCATGAACTCTGATCCAGAAGAGACAAAGTACGTGGGGGTGGTGGGGGCAATGTAGATGTGGAAAGCACCAGGTCAGTGACTGACAACATGCACAGAAAGAGGAACATAGGCTCATGAAGGCTTCACTCTCCCTCATCATGGCCAGGATGATCACATTCCCCACCACAGCCACCACATATATAGAGTAGAAGGAAATCCTGATCCAGACATGCAGGTGCTCTAGTCCTGGGAGGCCCATCAGCAAGAAGTTCTTTAGAGAAATCTGAGATTTATTGGCTGATCATAAATTAGCCTGTAAGGACTTTGATCATCTTTCTCTTCCACAAGATAACACACTCATCCATGACATTGGTGAATTCATGCTGATTGGACCTAACGAGCAAGATATAGAAACTACTCTAGACTTATTGGTTAGACACTTGCATATCAGAGGGGAGGAAATAAATCCAACAAAAATTCAAGGGCTTTCTACATCAGGGAACTTTCTAGTGATCCAGTGGTGTGGGAATATGTCAAGATATCTCTTCTAAGGTGAATACATTGTTGCATCTGACCCTCCTACTACCAAAAAGAGGGACGTTTGGATTTGGGGGACAACATATTTCTCTGGGGTGTGCTACTCCAGTCCATTTACCAAATGATCTGAAAAGCTGCTAGTTTTGAGTGGAGTTCAGAGCAATAGAAGGCTCTTCAATAGGTCCAGGCTACCACTTGGATCATATAATCCAACAGATACAATGGTTCTCGAAGCATTAGTGGCAGATAGAGATTCTCTTTGAACCTTCAGTACACAATTATAGGTGAATCACAACATAAATCCTTAGGATTTGGGAACAAAGCTCTACCATCTTCTGCAGATAATTACTCTCCTTTTGAGAAACAAATTTTGGCTTGCTAACTGACTTTAGAAGAGACTGAATGCTTAATGGTGGTTCACCAAGTTACTATGAACCTGGGCTGCCTGTTGAACTAGATGCTGTCTGATGTAACAAGCCATAAAGTCTAGAGTATACAACAGCATACCTTCATCAAATAGAAATAAAATATAGGAGACAGGGTTTGAGCAGGCCATGCGGATACAAGTAAGTTCCATGAGGTAGAGCTACAAATGCCCATGGCACTCTCTTCTGCTATGTCACCTTCTTTCTTCCAGTCTGCATCTATGGCCTCATGAGGAGTTTCCTACTATTAGTTGACCAACAGAAACTCAGACCTCGTTTACGGAAGTGTCAGCATGACACATAGGCACTACTCAAAAGGGAAAAGCTGCAGCAATACGGCTACTTTCTGGGACATAAGTGAAGGACAGTGGTAAAGGGAAATTCCCCCAGTGGGCAGAACTTTGAGTGCTGGTTGTTTATTTTGCTTGAAAAAGGAAATGACCAGACGTCCTATTCGTTTCCCATTCATGAGCTGTGGTTATCGTTTTGGCTGAATGGTCAAAAACTTAGGAGAAACATCATTGGAAAATTGGTAATAAGAAGATTTAGGGACATTTCTGTGGATATATTTCTTGAAATAGGACCTCCAAAAAAGTGAAGATATTTGTGTACCATGTGATCATTCACCAAATGATGACCTCAGCAGAGGAAGATTTTTAATAATCAAATGGGTAGGATGACCCATTCTGTGGATACCAGTTTGCCTCTTTCCCTAGTCACTTCTTGCCAATGGACTCATGAATGAAGTGGCCATGGTGGCAGGGATGGAGGTCATGCATGGACTTCCACTCACCAAGTTAAACATGGTTTTATCACTTTCAGCCACTGCTAAATTTCAAATTTGCTAGTAGCCAAGACCAATATTTGAGAACCTGATATGGGATCATTCTCTATTGTGATCAAACACCTATGGGGTGGTAGGTTGATTACACTGGACCACTTCCATCATAGAAAGGGCAGCTCTTTGTTCTTTCCGGAATAGACACTCTGGGTACAGGTTTGTGTTCCCTGCACACAATGCTTCTGCCAAAACTATCATCGGTGGACTCACAGAATATCTAACCACCAGTATGTTATTCTACAGCATTGCTTCTGATCAAGGAATTCACTTCACAGCTAATAAAGTGGGAGTGGTGGCCACTTGTCATGGAATTCAATGGTCTTACCATATTCCCTACCATCCTGAAGCAGTTGGCTCGACTGAATGGTGGAATGGCTTTTTTTTTCTGTCGTGTTGTGTTGAGCTATGTATATTGTTTCTTTTTATATTTTTTCCAGCTTTATTGATGTTTAATTGACAAATAAAAATTGTATATACTTAAGGTGTACAAAATGATGACTCGATATATTTATATATTGTGAAATGATTACTGCAATCAAGCTAATTAGCATTCATTGTCTTACATAGTTCGCATATTTTTCTATGTGGTGAGAACACAAGATTTCTCTTAGTAAATTTCAAGTATACAATAGAGTAGTATTAACTACTGTGATGTACGCAGATCACACGTACGTCACTGTGATGTACGTTAGATCTCCGGGACTTATTCATTTTCCATAACTGAGACTTCGGGCCCATGACCGACATCTCTGCATTTCCCCCAACCCTCACACCTGGAAACCACCACTCTACTCTCTGCTTTAATGAGTCCAACTTTTTTAGATTTCACATATATGAGCTCATGAGGTATTTGTCTATTTGTTTTTCTATATCTGGTGTATTTCACTTTACATAATGTCCTCCAGCTTTATCTATGTTTTTACTGTTGTTATAAACGGCACAATTTCCTTTTTCTTTTTAGGTAGATTAGCCCTGAGCTAACATCCACCACCAATCCTCCTCATTTTGTTGAGGAAGATTGGCCCTGAGCTAACCTCTGTGCCCATCTTCCTCTATTTTATTTGCAGGGCACCTATCACATCATGGCTTGATAAGAGGTGCATAGTTCCATTCCCAGAATCTGAACCAGTGAACCCTGGGCCACCGAAGCAGAGCGTGTGAACTGAACTGCTACTCCACCAGGCTGGCCCAAGATTTCCTTTTTTTTAAGGCTGAATAATGTTCCATTGTGTGTATATATATATATATATATATATATCACACATATATACATATATATATCACAAAGGAATATATATATCACATTTTTTTATATACTCATCAATCAACAGATACTTAGGTTGTTTTCATACCTTGGCTATTGTGAATAATGCCACAATAAATATAGGGGTGCAGATATCTCTTCAAGATCTTGATTTCATTTCCTCTGAAGGGATACCCAGAATTGGGATTGCTGGATCATATGGTGTTATCTATTTTTAAATTTTTGAGGAATCTCCATACTGTTTTCCATAGTGGCTGTACCAATTTATATTGCCACCAACAGTGCATTAGGGTTCCCTTTTATCCATATCCTTACCAACACTTGTCATCTTTTCTCTTTCTGATACTATGCATTTTAACAGGTGTGAGGTGATAGGACATTGTGGTTTTGATTTGCCTTTCCCTGATGGCTACTGATGTTGAGTACCTTCCATAAAACTGTTCGCCATTCATATGTATTTTTTTGAGAAGTATCTATTTAGGTCCTTTGCCTATTTTTTAATAGGGTTATTTGGTTTTTTTTTTTTTTGCTGTTGAGTTGTTTGAATTCTTTATATATTGGATATTAACTCTTTATCAGATGGTATGGTTTGCTAATATTTTCTGCCATTTGATAGGTTGTCTCTTGACTCTGTTGAGTGTTTCCTTTACTGTTCTGAAACTTTTTAGTTTGATGCAATCCCATTTGTTTGTTTTTGGTTTTGTTCTCTTCAATTTTGCGATTATATCCAAAAACTCATTGCCTGGACTAACATCAGTAACATTTTCCTCTATATTTTCTTCTACTGCTGTTATAGTTTTAAGTCTTATGTTTAAGGTTTTAATTGATTTTGAGTTGATTTTTGCATATGATGTGAGATTCAGGTCCAAGCTCATTCTTCTGCATGTCAATATCCGGTTTCCCAAAACCATATATTGAAAACAACTCTTTCCTCATTGTGTGTTCTTGAAACTCTTGTCGAAGATCAGTTGTCTGTACATGAGTGGGTTTATGTCTAGGCTCTCTATATTGTTTCATGTGTCTATATATCTGATTTATTCCAGTACCATACTGCTTTGCATACTGTAGCTTTTATTATATTTTGAAATCAGGAAGTGTGATCCATCCAGATTTGTTCTTCTTGCTCAAGATTGCCTTGACTATTTAGGATATCTTGCAATACTATATAAATTTTAGGATTGTTTTTCTTATTTCCAATTCGTGAACACTGGATAGGTTTCCACTTATTTGTATCTTCTTTAATTTCTTTCTTTTCATCATTTTCAGTGTACAGATGTCTCACCTTCTTGCCTGACCTGAGAGGAAAAGCTTTCGGCTTTTCATCATTGAGTATGATGTTAGCTGTGGACTTGTCATATGTGGTCTTCATTATGTTAATGTATGCTTCCTTTTTTAGTTTTTTAATTTTATATATTTTTTAGGAAGATTAGCCCTGAGGTAACTACTGCCAATCCTCCTCTTTTTGCCGAGGAAGACTGGCCCCGAGCTAACATCCATGCCCATCTTCCTCTACTTTATACATGGGAGGCCTGGGACACCTACCACAGCATGGCTTTTGCCACATGGTGCCATGTCCACACCAGGGATCCGAACTGGCAAACCCCTGGCCACCAAGAAGCAGAACATGTGAACTTAACAGCTGTGCCACCGGGCCGGCCCCAACGTATACTTCTTGTTTACCTAATTTGTTAAGAGTTTTTATCATGAAAGGATGCTGAGTGTTTTCAAATGTTTTTTCTGCATCTATTGAAATGATCATATGGTTTCTATCACTCATTCTATTAATGTGGTATATCACATTTATTGATTTGCATGTGTTGAACCATACATGCATCCCACAGATTAATCCCACTTGATCATAGTTTGTGGTCCTTTCAATGTGCTGTTGAATTTGGTTTGTTAATACTTTGTTGAGAATTTTTGCATCTATGTTCATTAGGCATATTGGCTTGTAATGTTCTTTTCTTATAGTGTGTTTATCTAGCTTTGATATAAGGGTAATGCTGGACTCCTAAAATGAGTTTGGAAGTGTTCCCTTCTCAATTTTTTGGAAGAGTTTGTGAAGGATAGGCATGAATTCTTCTTTAAATGCATGATAGAATTCACCACAGAAGCCATCTGGTTCTGTGTACTTATTTTTGGGGGGAAGCTTTTTTTTTTTTTTAAAGATTTTATTTTTTTCCTTTTTCTCCCCAACGCCCCCCAGTACATAGTTGTATATTCTTCGTTGTGGGTCCTTCTAGTTGTGGCATGTGGGACGCTGCCCCAGCGTGGCTTGATGAGCAGTGCCATGTCCGCGCCCAGGATTCGAGCCAACGAAACACTGGGCCGTCTGCAGCGGAGCGCGCGAACTTAACCACTCGGCCACTGGGCCAGCCCCTGGGGGGAAGTTTTTGATTACTGATTCACTGTCTTTACTTGTTATTATACTGTTAAGATTTTCTGTTTCTTCCTGATTCAGTCTTAGCAGGTTGTATGTTTCTAGGAATTGATTCAGTTCTCCTAAGTTATCTAATTTGTTGATATATAATTTTTCATAGTGATCTCATGATCTTTTGAATTTTGTTGTATCAATTGCAATGTCTCTGATATAATTTTATTTATTTGAGTATTCTCTTTTTTTCATTAGTCTAAAAGGTTTGTCAATTTTGTACATCTTTTCAAAATCCAACTTTTATTTTATCTTTTAAATTGTTTTTGTAGTCTATTTCATCTCTAATATTTATTATTTCCTTTCTTCAGCTAACTTTGGGCTTAGTTTGTTCCTCTTTTTCTAGTTCTTTCAGGTGTGTAGTTAGGTTGTTTATTTGAGATCTTTCTTTTTTCCTGATGTAGGCATTTATCGCTATAAATTTCTCTCTTAGAAGTACTTTTACTGCACCCTTGAAGCTTTGGTATGTTCTGTTTCCATTTTATTTTTTCTTAAGATGCTTTTGGATTTCACCTTTGATTTCTTCTTGACCTATTGTCTGTTCAGGAGTGAATTGTTTAATTCACACATATCCATGGATTTTCCTATTTTCCTCCTGTTATTGATTCTAGTTTCATAGCATTGTCGCAGAGAAAGACAGTTGATAAGGTTTTGGTCTTCTTACATTTTTAGGACTTGTTTTATGACCCAATGTATGGTCTGTGGTGGAGAATGTTCTTTGTGTACTTGAGAAGAATGTGCATTCTGCTGCTTTTGGATGGAATGTTTTGTATGTGTCCACTAGTTCTATTTGGTCTATAGTGTTATTCAAGTTGGCTGTTTCCATATTGATTTTCTGTTCAGAAAATCTATCCATTGTTGAAAATGAGGTACTGAAGCCCCCTGCTATTATTGTGTTTCCATTTCTCTCTTCCTTTCTGTAAATATTCGCTCTATATATTTTGGTGCTCCAATGTAGTGTGCTTCTATATATTTACTTTGTTATATCCCTTTTAAGAGTTGACTTCTTTATCAATATATAATGGCCTTCTTTATCTCTTTTGACAGTTTTTGACTAAAAGTTTATTTGTCTGATGTAAGTATAACCAACCCCTGCTGTCCTTTGGTTACCATTTGCATGGAATATTGTTTTCCATACTTTCATTTCAGCTTAAGTGTGTTCCTAAACTTAAACTGAGTGTCTTGTAGGCAACATTTTGTTGCATCTTGTTTTTATCCATTCAGATGCTCTATGTTTTTTGACTGGAAAATTTAATCCATTTACTTTTAAAATAATTATCGACAGGTAAAGACTTACCTGCCATTTTTCAAATTGTTTACTGACTGTTTTGTAGTTCCTTGTTTCTTTCTTCCTTTCTTATTATCTTCATTTATAATTTGATGATTTTCCATAGATATATGCTTTGATTCGTTCTCTTTCTCTTTTGTGTATCTACTAGAGATTTTTCCTTTGTAGTTAGCATGAGGCTTCCATAAAAATCTTATAGTTATAACAATCTATGTTAAGTTGATAACAACTTAACTTTGATTCCATACAAAAGCTTTATATTTTTAGTTCTTTTGTGTTTATGATTTCACAGTTTACAACTTTTTGTATTATGTATCCATTTAAAAATTATTGTGCTATAATTAATTTTAATACTTTCATCTTTTAACGTTTATACTGGAGTTAAAAGTGATTTGTGCACCACAATTACAGTGTAAGAGTATTCTTAATTTGGCTATATACTTACCTTAACCAGTGAGTTTTATACTTTCATGTTTTCATGTTACTATTTGGTGTACTTTCATTTCAACTTGAAGAACTCCCCTTAGCATTTCTTATAAAGCAAGTCTAATGGTGATGAACGATCTTAACTTTTATTTCACAGGATAATTTTAAGTGACTTGTTTTCGAGGTCACAGATTCTTTCTTCTATTTGGTTGAGTCTGCTATGGATGTTTTCTATTGGATTATTCAACTGTAGAGTTTCTTTTTGGTTCTTTTTTATGATTTCTGTCTCCTTATTGTACTCCTCATTTTGTTGATGTACTGTTTTCTGATTTCATTGTGCTGTCTGTATTCTCTTGCAGCTCACTGAGCTTTTTAAAACAATTATTTTGAATTCTTTGATAATTATTAGACCTCCATTTCTTTGGGATCAGTTACTGGAAAATTGTTGTGCTTCTTTTGTGATGTAATGTTTCATTTATATTTCATGTTTCTGGAGGTCTTGCATTGCTCTCTTCACATTTGAAGAAGGAGTTACTTCCTCCAGTCTTTACCGACTGACTTTGGGAGACAAAGGCCTTTACCAATCAGCCCACGTAGGGATTATGGGATCTCTCAGACCTTTTCTATGCATGCACCTTCTCCACTCCTCTTGTTCTTTCTTGTGGGAGATGTCTTAAGACTGCATACCTCCTCGATCTCACAAAGCCAGACTGGGTACTGACAGCTTCTCATTTATTTCCCTAGGCTGATGCCCTGTAGCGTTCAAGGTTATGTGCCTTCTCCCAATTCAGCAAAGTTGAGCTTGCTATCTGCATGTTCTTGTGCATGATCTGTAAATGCTGACAAGTACCCGCTGTGAGGATGTGCATGGAGTGCCAGCTGTTGAGAAGAGGGGCATGCATATTACTGGTAGCATACATGGGATAGTTGGATGGGTCTGCAGGTGATTCACCCTACAAGGTTTGTGGGTGGGCCTCTTGGTGGATCCTGTGAGGCACTTAGTAGAATCCATAGCCCTTAGTTGAGTTCCACTCTCCAGTTGCTGTGAGCCTCTGTCATTTCCCCTGCTCCTAGCTGCCTCCAGACTATTTGGCCAGACTGATCTCCTCATTTTTCTGGATGGAGTGAGAAAGAAGTGGCCCCTTGGGCATCCTCCCACATGGTTGGGGGAGCCAAATACTCAAAATACTCTCACTTTCCCACATGGAATGACTTGTGGGCGGAGCAGATCTCTTTTGGCCTTAACTATGCCACTTTGGGGGATGAGTGATACAGGTAAAGTAGAACTGTTCTTACCCTCTTCACTGCATCTATTCTTGAAGTTTTTTTTTCACTCTAATGGGGTCCTGGGACATCTCTGCTGGACTCCTAGGCATCCACGAAGTATTCTTGTTCATGGGTGGTTATTAAAATCAGTGTTTCTGTGGAGGGATAAGTGTTGAAAACTATTCAACTTTCTTCCTGATATCGCTTTCTTGGAATGGCTTTTTGATGTCAGTTATAGCATCATCTAAGTGGGAATACCTTGCAGAGCTGGGACAGTGTTCCCCAGGAGGCTATATATTCTCTAAATCTGTGTCCAATATGTTTGTGATGTTTTCCCCATGGTCAAGATTCATAGGCCCAAGAGTCAAGGGGCTGAAATGGGAGTGGCACTACTTGCTTTTACCCCTAGTGATTACTAGCAAAATTTTTGCTTCCTTCCTTGTTTGTTTATTCTATAAAGAGATAAGTATGTTTAAGTCGTGTATAATAAAATAGCCCCTATTGAGATCTATCTCACTTTTTTGGTGAAGCAAAAGTTTTGAATTATAGGCTATCATTATTGTCTTATTTGCTCCATCTCCCAATTGTTCTTTTTGTCCCATCCTAGCATTATATCTTTTCTTTTCTTTGTATTAAGTCTGTTCTTCCTGGCTTTGTTAGGGTCACTGTGTTTATAATTAGCAATCTAGTGGGTACTTCATTGATCTCATTGAAGTTAGTGTGTTCATAATTTTCATATGGTTAACTGTTTACACCTTGAAATTGTTTAATATAGTCCTTTCATGTGATGATTTTCATATTTCATCCTTTACTCTCTCATCACTTCTTTCTTAATGAATTAATTTAAAAATTGTATACTGATTGCCCCTGGTGATAGGTTAAAATTGTAGGAACAATTCTCTTTCTCTCTCTCTCTTTCCTGCTAAGACATAAGAACTGGAGAGCAAGTGAATTGCAATAACAAGTTCCAATGTTTAGTGAGTATGAACTTCATGAATATCTGGGGAAAAGTATCAGAGGAAAAAGAAATCCAGAAAATGAAAAGTCTCTGAGGTTACACACACCTTGCATTTTTTAGTAACTACAGAAAGCTGAGATAATTGGAAAGAGATATATATGGGGGTGGTCACTTGTAAGAGATGAGTTCTGAGACATAAAAGGGGTCCAGAGGATGCGTGCCCTTGTAATAATTATAAGACTAGTCTTTTACTTTGAGTAGAACAAGCAATATAAGCTAGTTTTCAAGTAGGTAAGTGTCATGGTGTGAATTGTGCTTTGGAGGATAACTTTGACTCTGCTTTTGATCACTAGCTGAAGAGGGAAATAGTTGAGGCAGGACACCATTTGTGATACTGTATCAAGCAACATAGACTAAATTATTAGTTCCTCAAATCTTATGAGCTTGTAACAACAACAACAAAAAGAAATATATTTCGTACTCATGTTTTCAGCTTTACTACTTCAATCTGGAGCTGAGGATGAAAGCGTAGCCACTTAGGAACTACTGCTATTGCCGTGTCATTGAGAAAAGAGAAATTATGAAACTATACCATGAAATGAAGCTGAAAACTTCATTTGATTAGTGATACAGTTAAATCTATTTACATTCATTGGCCAAAGCAAGTCACATAACAAAGACTGATGCTGCCGGAGCAGAAAAACAATACTTCCACAGTGAGAAGTGTGTAGTATAATACTGTTATATATAACAGTATAATGTATAATACTGTTCGGCGTGTGCAGTGAATACTTTGAACTAGAACTAAAACAAACCACATTGTTAATGCAAATATCAGAAATAAATAATGTTTGTAATAGGATCTTAGCTGATAAGGTGGTGAGAAATATTTGTTCTGGATATTTTTGGAGGAAAGTGAAGAGCATTTGCTGATTTAGAAGTAATATGTGAAAGAAAGAGGTACAGGGGTGTTTAGGAATTTCAGCCTAAGGAATTGTAAACCTATATTTGCTATTAGTGAGATGAGCAACATTGGGAAAAGAGCAGGTCAACTAAGATGAACATCGGGGCCAGCCCTGTGGCCGAGTGTTTAAGCTTACATGCTCCGCTTCCTCGGCCTGGGGTTTTATTGGTTCAGATCCTGGGCGCAGACATGGCACTGCTCATCAGGCCATGCTGAGGTGGCGTCCCACATGCCACAACTAGAAGAATCCACAATTATAATATACAAGTGTACTGGGGCGGGGGGTGGGGGTGGCTGGCGAGAAAAAGCAGAAGGAAAAAAAAAAGATGAATATCAAATATCCTAAGGCCAGTATCCAAGTAGACATTTCACTGTGCGAGTCTGAGTTTTGCCTGAGTGTCCTGAGTTGGAGAATACATTGATTGAGGAGACAGTGAGGCTGGAGGGAATTGGTGGTGGGGTGGGGACAGCAGTAGTGAGTCAAAGAGAAAATGTTAGGGAATGATAAGCCATATGAGTCATACGAAGGACTCAAGGATATCATTGGAAAAAATGGACAATTATTGGGTGGTTTTGAGCAAGGTAATGACAATGTCTAAATTGAATTTTAATGGGGTCCTCTGCCTGCTATTTATAGAGTCAATTGAAATTTGTAAAATTTCTTGGGGAAGATCGAGG
Organism: Equus quagga; assembly: GCF_021613505.1. Lineage (NCBI taxonomy): Eukaryota > Metazoa > Chordata > Mammalia > Perissodactyla > Equidae > Equus > Equus quagga. The sequence continues at coordinate 25,278,227 of NC_060280.1, forward strand.
AGAGAAGACAAGTTAGTAATTTATTGCAATAATTCAGGATAGTGATGATAATGGTTTGGGTAAGATTGGTTGAAATGAGTTTGCAAAATTTATTTAGTTTTAGCTGTGTTTCGGAGACACAGGCAACAAAATCAGTAAACAGACGATATGTAGAATGTCAAAAAGACTGGAGTCAAGGATAATCATTTAAGTAAAAGAAACTGCAGGAATTTTCTTAGAAAAGCAGAACGCCTCAGGCTTTTCTCTTATTTCCTTACTATTCTATGATGATTATCCCCATTTTACTGCCTGGACATTTCTTAGAGAATATCCAAGTTGCCTCAGTGACAATGCACCTCCAGAAAAATGCATATACTGCTTTCTCCACTGCTGCTGCTGCTCTGGCTAGCCCACGTTCCTGGAAACCAGGGCAAAGCTAGCAATCTAGTTGAGCAAAACTAAAAACTGAAAATAGATAAACATAAACATACATACTCACACAAATATATATTTAAAAATAAGAACACTGTCACGACTTCACAATGAGTTATTTTTAAGTGAATATGAATTTTTTAAGAAAAATTATCCCATGATTTAAAGTATGTTCTCTGACAATTTAATTAAACTAGTCGTCAATGACAAAACAATGTATCTAGAGAATTCTCAAATATTAAACAGCATGCTTCTAAGTGATCCATGGCTCAAAGAAGTCTCAAGGAAACTCAGGAAATATTCAAATGTAATAAAATGAAAATACAAGATATGAAAATTTCTTTGGTAAGTAAAGCAGTGTTTAATGGGAAATGATAGCAGTAATTTCTTATATTAGAAAGTAAGAAAGGTCTCAGCTAAATAATTTATGCTTTTGTTTAAAAAAAAAAGAAAACAGAGACAAAGTAAACCAAAAACAAACATAAGGAAGGAAATACTAAAAACCAGAGCAGAAATCAAAACAGAAAAGAAACAATTAAAAAAAGTTAATGGGACCAAGTGCTGCTTATTTGACACATCTCTAACTAAATTGACAGAGGGGAATAAAGATAGAGATTGGGATGGAGACAGAGAGAGAGAGAGAGAGAGAGAGAGAGAGAGAGAGAGAAATCACCAACATGGGAAATTAAAGAAGGTATATATCATTACTGATGCCTCAGACAGCAAAATGAAAATAATAGAATGCTACAAATAATTTTATGCACATCAATATGACAATTTAGATGAAATAGATCAATTTATTGAAAGAAAAAATTAACAAAATACACTTAAGAATAAATCAACAATATGTTTTTTTCTTATATCTATATCTTAGTGAATTTTATCAAACATTTAAGGAAGAAATCCGCATATCATCTAGAAACTAGGAGAGAATAGAAACACTTCCAAACTCATTTTATGAACCCAGCTTTTACTCATAATGACAACCCGACAAAGATAGGACAAGAAAAGAAGCCACAAACCAATATCCTTCATGAATACAGATGTAAAAATTCTCAGTTATATATTAGCAAATTAAATCCTGCAAAATAAAAATAATACGTCATAAAAAATAGGACTTATCTCAGGAATGCAAGGCTGATTGAACACTCAAAAGTAATCAATGTAACCTAACACATTAAGAAATGTAACAAGAGAAAAACCATATAATTATATTATTTCATGCAAAAATCATTTGAAAATATTTCAGTATCAAGTAATGATAAAAACTCTCAGCAAACTAGAAATAGGAACGAACATTCTCAAACCAATAAGGGACATCGAGGAAAAAGCATCATAAGTAATGGTGAAAGATTAAGTGGCTTCTCTCTATTACTGAGAGCAAGGAAAGGGTGTTCCTTCTCACCACGTTTCTCCAATATCATATTTGAAATCCTAGCGTTTGCAACAAGGATAGAAAAAGAAAAAAATTCAAACCGGAAAGAAAGAACCAAAACTCTCCTCATTTGCAGATGGCATGCTGTGTACATAGAAAACAACAAGGGACTCTACAGAAAATCTAGAAAAAAAAGTAATGAGTGAGTTTATCAAGATCACAGGATATAAGATCAATGTGCAAAAACCAATAATATTTTTATACTCTAGCAATGAGCAATTGGAAATCAAAATTTAAAAGTAAGTGCCGTTTTCAATAGCTCAAAAAAAGAGAAATTCTTAAGTATAAATCTATCACAATATGTGCAAAATCTGTATGCTCAAAGCTACAAAACATTGAGATTAAAGAAGCCTAAACAAGTGGAGAGACATACTATATTTTTGTATTTTAAGAATATAGTTATGATGTCAGTTTTTACCAAAATGATCTATAGATTCATTGCAAGTTAATGTGTATATCCTCTCCTTGTGCCTTCCTCTTTTAATTAATAGTGCCTTTAGATGAACATAAATTCTTAATTTTACTATAGTCCAATTTATTAATATTTTCCCCAAGATTTTATTTTTATATTCTATTTAATACTATTTAAGAAAACTTTGCTTATCCCAAGATAATGAAAATACCTCCTCTCCCATATTTTCTTCTTATAGCTTTATTATTTGGCCTCTCCATTAACATCTAAAATAAATCTGCAATCTACTTTTTGTAGAAGATGTCATGTTGGGATTAAGATTTATTTTAGAGTAATTTTTCTCCATGTGAATATCCAATTTACTCATCAGCATGCGTTAAAAAGAAAGAATATTATTCTACTACACTATGTGACACCTTTGACTTGTTACAACAATTGTCTATTCTAGATCTCATATTTAGTACATGAGTTATAATTAACACGGATTTTTGTATGAACTATAGTGAAGCCTACTAGGAGCAGAAGTGTATGGTTTTACCAGTCATTTGAGGACCTGGAGCTACGTTGCTGTGTAGATGTGAGCTACATGTAAACAAATATTCTATACTGAGAACACAGAACTCTTGCTTGGATTAAAAGGTCATAAGAATATTATATAATTTATTAGTGTGCTTGTTCTTCTTAATTGATACAGCTCATCTGGGGCTTTTATTTGCATCCTCTGTGCAGCCACTCTTTGAGAAGTTCAGGGAAGACATAATTTATACTCAGTATTATGAGAAAAAAGTACCTACAGGGAATCCTAGAACATTCTGGATAACATGAGTCTCTTCAATTGGCTTATATCATTGCTGTAAAGTAAACTGCATTTCACAGGGATATTTGGAAATGTGATAATGTTCTACAACTCTTAGAGCATTGACCAGAGTTATAGATTAGCCTAGCAATGTGGCTGGCTTAGAGGAAGAGATTAGATGAACAAATTCAGGGTAAGAACATTCCAGGATGGCTAGAAGAGTAAAGCATCCATCTTGTGTTCAAGGCCTTTTTGTGACAGTAAAAGGAAAAGATGTAACATGAATATGTGACTGAAGCAGCTGACCTTCTGGTGCAGCAGTAATGACAGCTTTATTGTCCATGGATCAGGGATTGTGTCTTATTGTGATAGAACAGTACTGTGCACCATGGTATACAGTAACTTCATATATGCAACCAAACAACTGACTAAGCCGGTAAACTGGGAAAGATGGTGCAGGCACAGTTTCAGTCACCATCACTCACATCTAAGAATCTAGATCCAGAGAAAGGATTTATGAAAGTAGGAATTAAAGTAAATTTGTGCTGACAGAAAGACTTATCTTCTCCACTTATGGACTATGAAATGGGCCTGCCCATAAACTTGGACATATCTAAGCTCATGTGAATGATAATGCCATTGGGGCAGATGATTGGGGCAGGCCAAACCAAGCCATGGCACCTGGCTGTCATTGGGAGAATGTACCTGCAAGCTCATATACCAAAAGGCTAACAGGCTTTGGTTCCTATCAATATTGGGATGTGCTTGAGAGTCCCTTCCGTAGGAAGAGACAAATTAGATATAAAGCCAAATGTCAGACCACAGAGTTAGCCAGAGCTTTAGGAAATGAAACTGAGTACTCAGTGCTACAGTGTCTTGGAAACAGTTCAGAGGTTGAGCTGTGGGTTGGCTCTCACTCTGCTAGAGTTCCAGCTCATGGAGAATAACCTAGGAACTGGTGCATACCTGCCTGAGGGTTAGAGTTTTTGTCAAGCAGCTAGACTTTAAGGCCAGATGCAACAGTGATGGTGCCAGTTTGACCTGGTTGCTGTTCTAGGGTCAAAAAGGATGATGTCAGTGGCACTAATAGAAACTCTATTTGGTAACAGCTATGCACGTGGACAAAAGCTCCTTTACCCTTGACTGTTACAACAGGATATCTATCCTAGAGTCTAATGAATATTCTCTCCTATCATTTAGTAAGATATATTGGGAATGCAGATTCACAGAACTCCCAAAAATGAGGGGCTCTGACTTGGTGTTTTTAAAGTTAAAGCTAGGAAGATATGATGACAGTTTATTTTGTTACTGGACTATAATTGTGCCTTAAGACAAAATGTCAAAAACTATGGGATGTGACAAAAGCAATGATTTAAGAGAAATCCAAAGCTTAAAATGCAAACATTCCAAAAGATGAAAGTTTGAAAATCAATATGCTTGCTTATCAAGAAGTAAATGAATTGCTAAACACAAATTAATTAAAAGGAAGGAAGTGATAAAGATAAAAATGAATGAATAGAGCTAATACCAGTCTTTACCTGAATAGATTTTATGTCATCCTAGCTGTAGTTTGTGAAATAAATGCCTTTAAGTTTGAGCATGTTGAAGTGAAGCCCCAAACATAAACACAGAGAGTTCAGCCTGTCTCCATGTCTAGGAAGTAAAAGCATTCTCTTCATGAATAGAAACATTTAGTAGATCACTGGAGTGATCGATGATTCAGAAGAAAAATCTGTGCTGCACGCTTACGAATTACTTTATTTTTTACACCATAGACAATAGGGTTAAGTGCTGGTGGCACAAGGAGGTAGATGGTAGACAGAAGAATGTGGGTAGAGGGGGCAACGTGTCCAAAACGGTGGCTGAAGAAAGAGAAGAAGGCAAGAAGGTAAAACTCGAGGAAAACAAAAATGTGAGTTGTGCATGTATTAAACGCTTTCAGCTGTGTCTCCTTTTGATGTAGACGGAAAACAGCCTGGAAAATAAGGATGTAGGAAATAAGGATAAAAATCATGTCAAATCCCAGAATTGTAAAACCCACAAGGAGACCACACGTTTTATTGACTTGGATGTCTTCTGCAGCCAGCTTGACGACAGCCATGTGCTCACAGTAAGAGTGGGCAATTACAATGGAATGGAAAAGGTGTAGTCTTTTGATTAAAACTGGTAAAATACCAACAAGCACTGTTGCCCGGATTGCCACAACCAGCACCATAATAACCAGAACGAAAGGTGTGAGGATGGATGTGTGCCTCAAAGGGTTACAGATGGCAATATAGCGGTCAAAGGCCATGGCCAACAAGATGCCAGATTCCATACCTTGCAAAGTATGGATGAAGAAGAGCTGGGTGAGGCAAGCATCAAAGGCCATGGAGCAAGAGCCAAACCAGAAGATGGCCAACATCTTGGGAGCAATGGCTACACAGAGCCCTACATCAGTGGCCGCCAGCACTGCCAGGAAAATGTACATGGGCTGGTGCAGGCTGCGTTCTGAAGGGATGATGATCAGCAAGATGATATTTCCCAGAAGAGCCACCAGGCATACTACAAGGAAGGAAAACCCAATCCAAAACTGCACATGCTCCAGTCCAGGGATGCCAATCAGCGTCACTGTTGTGGGATCCAGATATGATGTGTTAATGGATGCCATGGAAGTTTGTGATCTCTCTTTTCGACACCGATTCTCATACCTAACAGAAAGACAATGTGAATGGAAAGTGAAAAGGACAGAGACTTCTCTATCATTCAGACATATTGCTCATTGAAGAAATAAGTTCAGTGCTTTGGGTGCCAGTTTGGGCAGATTATCCAGAGGTTCTATGCTATATGCCAAGATAGTAGTAGTAAATAACCCTACAAAACTTTTAGTAGAGCTACGTATGAACAGAGGAAATTTTCAGGATTTCTGACTTACCCTTTGTGGAAATGGAAACCACGACTCTGAGAACATTCATCTTTTATATCTCCTATGACCTCTAGGCTGCTCTGTCTGAAACACCATCAGCAGGCTTTTTTTCTTTACTTACCTCTAGATGCCAGACTAATTTTGCTGCAAATGCAGATTCTTTCTTGGAATCTTGGAGACCTAGAACAACTCAATTTCTGTCGCCCGATGTGTATTAGCACATAGTCCTTTCAGAGCCTTCATCCTCAGCCAACACTGCTCCTGGTCCCAGGTCTCAGGACTTTATCCCTGAGTCTGTGGCATTGGGTCTCAAATGAGGATTGATAGGAAAGCATTTAGCTGTCTTACATTCACTCAGTCCATCATAAAAATATTGAACAAGTCACTGTTTGCCAAGAAACTAAATGTGGCCGTTACAGGAGATTTGAAGAGAGTGGTCTGTTTTGAAAGGCAGCCAGGGGTAGTTAGTTCTCTGAATTAAGGTTCACTTATGTTTAAAGCAGATTTGTTCAGTGGAATAGAAAGAGTTATAGGTAATGCTTTTTAGAGAGGGGCTTAGGAAATTTGAAAAAAAAAAAGGAAACTACAGAGAAACATTTCAAGAAGAGTAACAACTGAAAAAAGAGGATAGAATGTAATCAAAAGCAGAAAGTAGTCAGTTTAGAGATGCCATATAGCTAGATGAGCATGACAATATTTTCCCTCCACATGTTACAGGTCAGTGGATCACTTGTTAAAGTTGCATATCCTTCTACTTTACACCGTGGGGTTTCTACTTTGTTTTAAATAAATTTACAGTATACTGTGACTCCACGTCATGACTCTATACTCTACACTGTAGTATGATTAGTTAGTTGTGGTTTGAATCCTGAAACACTTCTGAATATAATGACGAACTTTTAATATCTCCCTAATTTTACACTCTTTCCAGAAATTACCTGAGCTCTCTTTTGTGGGATCCACATTTCAAGTTTAAGAAATTTATTTCTATATCCCATTAGTATCTGTTTCATTAATTATTCTCTAATATTTGGACCATTTCACATTTTACTTCAATCTGACTGACTAAACACTGATTGAAAGCATTCCCACAAAGAGATTTCCTCTGATCTGGTCACATCCATACACCCTGGAAAAGGGATCCTTTTGTGACTAGCAGTAAGTGTCTACTTCTGTTTCAATCTTGGGACAATTTCTTGAAAACAGTCATATAAATAATTGTTCATAGTCACTTGAAGCACATATATAGAGGTATGAAAGAAACTTTTGGTGCAATAACACTTATACGAATGAAAAAATTGAGAGAGGGACACTGAGATTTCTTTGCTTGTGATCCAGCAACAATACTAATGAGTGGACTATAGTCAGAATAGTCATGAATATGGATTAAAGCAGTAATTATTACAAGAAATAATTTCCTTTGATGTCTACATGTAATATTTGGAAGTATGTGGTGGGAGAAATGATGAAATATGTGGAGGATGTTGCTAATAGTTATAAAAGTGAGTTTCCAGAAATGATAGAAACTAATAGAGAAAGAAATCTCAAAATTAAAAAAAAAATCAGTATCTCCTGAATAATCATTCAATAATTGGCTGATATTGTAAAGGCAAAAAAAATTATATTTAAGCCCACCCACTTGATGATAATGCCTTTATCAGATTATTTGTCCAGTAATCAGCAAGTGGTTAAAATCAAGGGCTAGAAAGTCGGAGAGATGACCTAGCTACTAATCCTGGACCCTCCCAAACATTTACCTTTTATGGAATCTTGCCAAAGTACCTTACACATTACCCACAGTTTATTTATCTGTAAATTAAGAATGATAACCTCACTTACCTCAGTGCTAAATGAGATCATACATGGAACAGATCAGTGGTTGGCACAGTTCAAATATTATCTATAGTAGCTTAAAAAAAGACCATTTATTTTGTCAAGACAAGAACAGGCTGCAAAAATATTGATGAGCCAAAACAAAACCACACAGAAATGAAAACTCCTTGATGATACAAATGAATAAAATTTCATAAGAAAGTGAAAATTCCAAAGCTAAAGAGCTTTCTTCCATCTTCTTTTGTGTAAGATTGATCACAGCCAAAATAAAAAGGTGATGTCCTAACTAGTTTGTACATTTTCAGGCAGTTAAACAAATGTCACATGATTTTTAAAAAAATCTATTTGTAATAATTACTTATTTACAGGCTTCGTGAATTTGTAGGAATAAGATAGGGTAATCTCAAGGCATCTAACTTACTTTAAATGCAATTACTGTGAGAATCAACAAGGGCATGAGTTTGATGACCCTTAGTTTTTAAAATAGTTTAAATGAAGCCGTATAAGGGATTGTCTCAGTCTTATTTATTGAGTAGAAGAGAAAGAAAATGTGCTAACAGGTGATCTCTAACAGAAGCAAGCAACCAGAAAGGAGGTCAGGGTATCCTTTGCCACATCACAAAGAGGACTAAGATGCTGTGTAAATTGATACTAAAGCTACTAAATTTGTACTAAAGATACTAAAGCTGTTCATGGCTTATGATTTCCTATATTCTTTCTGTTTTCCATAACACTCAAATACCCTCACAGCTTCCACAGACACAGATGGTTAGTTGTCTCATAGTTATCCTTTTTTATTTTCAGTAAACCAGAGAGTTAATAGGCATCCAGGTGACTAGAATCTAGAATCATGGGAACCATCTTGTATATATTATAAATTACTTGAGGGTCATAAATGTAAGAAGATGGGACCAAATTATCTGTAAATTTTTCTCAATTCTAAATTACATTAATCTAGCACCCAAAACTCCTTTTTTAGATGAAAAATTCTAAACAGAGACTAGAAATAGCACAACAATGGACAGAAAAATTAATGACCGAAGCAGGATTAATAATGTTAGTCTATCCATTTCCTCCTAAAATAGAAACTCATCACAGCCCCTTATCCACTCTCGGTTCCTAAACTGTAGGGGCAGAAACTTACCTGAATGGAGCTGAGGGTTGATTTGGCATGTGATGGGCTAGATGCATTATTGTTTTCACAAAATTTCCAGCAGACGTAGATGTTAATGGAAATGTTGCTAGACTTTCTAAGTGCCTGGGCTGATCCCAGAGCATCATCACCTTTCTGATCCCCCTAGAGTATCATTATCCCTCTGATCCACAGGTTTCTTTCCCAGGAATGAGTTGGTTATGGCTCTGGGACTTAGGGTCAGAGAGTTCTCTGAATTATAGAAGGAACGGAACTCCATGGACTAAGAATCAGAAAATATCCAATCTTGGGTTACATTCAGACAAAGCTGTGTATAAGCTCATCAGTAGTGAGATCAGAGAATGCGAGAAATAAGAGATTTCTTAAGACATAGAAATGAAGAGTAATTATCTTTTCGATCTTCTGTTACCTGGAAATACCTGCATATGAAGTTGTGTAATAGATACTATTGTGTTGATGAATATAATAGTAATCTTGATTCTCCTCTTCTTCCTTTTCCCACTGCTACTTCCACCACTAGGCTACTCCTCCTCCTACTACTACAAAGAATGTTACACTTGTTGCTTACTAGTTTTTTAGTAATTTTCGGTTTAAAATGAACTTTGAATACATTATTTTTTCAAGCATAACATTCTCCAGGCTTCCCCCACTCATTGAGATATTTAATAATTCATCATTATCTCTTCTGTTTCTTGATAGGAGTTGGCACTAACTTCAGTGATAGCATTTTTCCTGTCTCACAGTGATCTACTCAAAATCCCAGATAACAAGTTTTATAGGTTATTGTCAGTAATGAGTTATCCCTCTCAGCAATTAGAGGATATTTCGAATGTAGGGTGTTTTCTGAGCCAGAGTATTAGTAGTTCACTCACCTGCCATAGAAAATCATTAATTAACTGCAGTATGAAGGTGGCAAACTACCTTTCTCTAGCAAGCATGCAGGTTCTGTGTTTTAGATGACAGTGACAAAAATGCAGGGATTTCCACCTAGATATTTTTCTTCTGAGTGAGGCTCAACTGTCTGACACTATCCTCATGTGGTACCATAGCCAGTGTGTTTATTTACTTATTTATGTATTTATTCTTTGATATTAAGTTGTCAATGGTTGTTCAGCCTCATAATCATTTGTCCAGGTTCAGTACAACTTTCTATCAGTTTTATCAGTTGTCATCTTCATTTATTTTTCCTGCTCTTTTTTCCACACAGTTTCCTCAGGAATTTATTCTAAGGGTTGACATCTCTCTCTTCCTCCCAACTCATTATTTCACCTTCTTTTCTCTACTTTTGGATTGTTTTCCATTATATTCCTTTGTTGTCTCTCTTGTCCTTCAGTTCTTTCTTTTTTTTCCCCCTCTCTTTTTTATGCCCATCTCACTCAGTTTTCTCAGGGTCAAGTCTCCATCAATTGTCTACTCTTCCTGGAGTATTTAACTTCCCCCTCTCTTCTTTCTCCAGTGTGCATATATCAATGTGAAATTCCTATTAAATGAACAGAATCTTTTTAGCACAGAAATATTTCAGAGACTGTTCTAATATTTTATAGCTAAGTTCTTGAAATAATAGTTTAGATTCATTTTTCCTTCTTTTCAGGTCCCGTGTTAATACGGTTTCATATTCTTTCTTTCTCCTTGGATTTTTCTTGCAGAGAAATATACATCTCCCTTATGACCCAACAGTTCTGCTACTTGGTATTCATAAAGAGAGACAAACATAGAAGTCCACAACAAAACTTGGATTATAATTTTTGTAGCAGTCTTTGTCAGGCCTAACAGCTGAAAAGTCAATCAACACGATAAGAAGTCTAGATTATTCCATTTGATGAGATTTAACATGTGTATACTACTGTGTAACCAGCACCCAACATAAGATAGAGAAAATTTCAATGCCCCTGAGAGTTCCCTCATGCCACATTCCAGTCATTGTCCGAATCCCTCTTCACTCCAAGCAACTATTTGTCTTTTATTACCACAGATTAGTTTTAATTTTTAGATTTCTTTTGAGTGTTAAATTGTAAATTGAAGCTAATTGAGTGAAAAATTTAACAGAGAGTTTCAAGCAGAGAATGGATTTGGCAAAAGAAGAGTCTTGAAACAAATGTTGTGGATATCTATGCACATTTAAACCTTATTACAGTTCAAAACATGATATGGAATATTGTGGGAGATAGAGAAACGAGTTTGTGTGTGTGTATATGCACATATATACATACATAAAAATGCATATATACATTCATGCATACATATATACACACACATATACATGTATATATATACACAAAACTACTTCTCTAATCGTATTTCCAACAACAGTCCACATCATGTTTTGAAGAATAAAATATGTAAATATACATGTAGATTTGAAGTGGAAATATTTTAAGAAGGAATTAAGCGTTAATTAAAGTTAAAAGTGTTTGAAATCATTTAAGCAAGAAATAATGTAGTCATTTGTGTGAATCAATAGGATACACCAGAATCCTCCTCTTATTTCCTTATGTCTCTGTGGGTATTTTGCTTTCTTAGTACTTATCTCCCATTCATGTAGTCCTTATAATGCTCTCCAAAATTCTGAGCTGCGGGATGAATGTATACATTGTTTGGTCATAGTTATGACCTGTGCCTGTGCTAATGTAACTTCTCAGAGACCTACTTTACCTCGTGCAGGGAGCTGTAGTGAGGAAACAGACACCATGTTCACCTATGCTATGTGGGCACAGATAGGTGTTTCAAGCTTTTACACTTGCTTTCTGCTGTCAGATCTAGAGTTCTGACGAGATCTTTTAATGAAGCAGCCTCCCTGGGATAGTGGGCTCTTAGCTGTGGGCCAGACACTTGAGGCTTCTTTAGATACATTTCTTCTCTCTACATAGTTGGAAAATAACTTATTCCAAATTGGTAATGAAAACTTTATTTTCAGGTTGAGAAGAATATCAAATTAAATACTGAGGGAATATATACATACACATATGCACCTGAATATTTCACTTCAACTTCAGTACATGGTGTAATGTAAATCACTTTTCTCTGAGTTTTTACAGGGTGTGAAATGAGTCCTCATTAAAAAATTAGGCATTGAGGGAAATCAGCAACAAAAATATGGGGAAATGTGGGATGGAGACTTCCAGTACAATGCATATAAGTGAATTTAGCACCTCTGATGGAGAGCCTGTTGAAGATGAAGATGACAAGAATAAATTCCACAATCCATAACTATTCCTGTTAATAGTTAATAGTTTAATTTTCTAGTGTATTAATTATAACTGTTAGAACTAGTAAACAAATTCAGTATAGTTGCACAATACAAGATCAATATGCAAATATTGGTTGTGTTTCTATACACAAATAACAAACCACCCAAAAAGGAAATTAAGAAAACAATCCCAATCAAGATAGCAACAAAAAGAAAAACTACTTAGGAATAAACTTATCCAAAGAGGTGAAAGATGTACGGTGAAAATTATAAAACATTGATGAAGGAAATTAAAGAAGACACAGATAATTGGAAAGATATAATGATTATGGATTGGAAGACTTAATATTGTTAAAATTTTCATTCTATCCAAAGTGATCTACAGATTCAATGTAATCCTTATCAAAATTCCAATTGTATTCTTACAGAAGTAGAAAGAAAAAAAAACTGAAATTCATATGGAACCACAAAAGATCCGAAATGGTCAAAGCAATCTTAAATAAGAACAAACCTGGAGGCATCACACTGCCTGGTTTCAAAATATATTGCAAAGATACAGTAACCAAAACAGTACAGCACCAGCATTAAAGCAGAAAAATAGATCACTGGAATAGGACACGCAACCCAGAAAAAAATCCATACATCTATGATCAACTGATCTTCTAAAAAGGTGCCAAAACACATGGGAAAAAGGATAGTCTCTTCAATAAATGATGCTGGGAAAACTGGATATCCACATGCAGAAAAATGAAATTGGAGCCTTATTTCACATCGTGCAGAAAAATTAACTCAAAGTGGATTAAGGTCTTGTAAGTTAGACCAGAAATCATAAAACTCCTAGAAGAAAACATAGGGAAAAACCTTCTTGACATTGGTCTGGGTGATGATTTGTTAGAGATGATATCAAAACACAGGCAAGACAAGGAAAAATAGATAAGTGAAATTGCACCAAACTAAAAAGCTTCTGCAAAGCAAAGGAAACAATGTATGGAATGAGAGAAAATATTTGCAAGCCATATAATTCATTACAGGTTAATACCCAAAATATTTGAAGAATTCATACAACTCAATAACAAAAAAAAACTTCATTAAAAAGTGAGCAAAGGACCTGAAGAGACATTTCACAAAAGAAAATGTACAAATGGCCAACATGTATATGAAAACGTGTTCAACATCACTAATCATCAGGGAAATGCAAATCAAAACCACAGTGAAATATCACTTCACAACTTTTTGGATGACTAGTATTAAAACGTCAAGAAATAGCAAGTGTTGGGGAGGCTGTGGAGAAAAAGGAATACTTTTACAGTGTTGGTGAGAACCTAAATTGTTGTAGCCATGATGGAAAATAGTATGGAGCTTCCTCAAAGACAACAAACAGAAACAAACAAATAAACCCCCCAAAACTATCATATGATATGGCAACCCCACTTTTGGACACATATTCAAAGGAAATAAAATCACTGTTGATCTGCTGTTTCAGGTTGGAATTACGTTGTGTTAATCAAAGGAATAAAGAACATCTTGTCGGTCTTTTCAGTCCCCTTCAGGATTTTAGGTCAACAAATTAAACTATATCATTTTGCTGAAGGATGGCTACATCTGGAGCTAAAAATCTGAGGAAATGCACAATTACTAGCTCTAAAATACAGTAGATTACCAATCGTCACCAAGTATACAAAACATTCTCTCTTCTGGCAATGATTCTATAGGGACCCATTTGTGTCAAATGTTATTCTTGCTTATCCTCTGAGAATATCATGTTGAAATGGCTACATATAGAAGCTACATCTTTGTGTTGCATTTTGGCTCTGAATCAGTTTCTTGTATGAGCTAATTAGAGTTGTTATGAAAGTAGAAAAAGAGTGGGGAAAAGGGGATAGCCTGAGTGGTCTCAGTAAAATTTTATAGGACATGACACTCCTCCAAATATCACCTTCTTATTTTCTGAATGTTTTGGATTCATTTGAGGAGAAATAAATCTTGGAGCAGAGAAACTAAACATTTCTTATTCTTGATGGATGAAATGATGAAAGAACCAGATTTTAGGAGGCAAAAATCTTTTTTAAGGATATCATAGATGTGAGGATTATCTCTTCTTTTGAAATTATTTTGCACTGCATGATTATTTGAAAGAATAAAATATGGCTAACAAAGACATGGACACCTTGTGACATCCGGACTCACATACAGGTGGGTATTTTCTAGAGGATGTCATTATAGTGATCATATCATGTATGCTTGTAGAAACTAATGTGTGTATCTGTGAATACGTCCACTTTTTTCTCTTGCAATTTATTTATGCATCCAATGTATATTTATTGAGTACCGAATAAGTCAAAGCCACTGATCTAGACATTGGAGTATAAAATTCCCTATAGATTATACAGTGTATGTAAGTATGTACTTTTTTACCCGTAGAATCTCATCAATTCTGTACACTTTGAATCCAAACTACTTAAGATTTTGATTCGTTATGTCGTGATTATTCTTTCTAATGAAACTTTGTGCTTTTTCCTTTGGTTATACATACATCTACCTATATAAAAATACTTATGTTTCAAAAATATATATTTTGGTTTCCAAGACAAGAAATCATGTATTCTTTAGATTCTAGTCTACGTGCCACTTACTCAAGCAGTCTATCCTCGAGTCACGAAACTTAACTTGGTCTATTGCTGTCATTTCTATAGAACTCATGCCCCACTCATGATAATTTGCTGACATAAATTACTTCTTTACAGTCTATTTTATCAGATAAATCATTCAAAATGCCATATCTGCACTGTTCAAGAGTTTTTCGCTAGAGGAAAGGCCAGGGTTAGTAAATGTAGAAGCCTAGAAAACAATTCCTCAGTTAGTGATATTTGGATAGTTTGTGTGTTTATAGAATTCTGGAAAGCATATGAAGGGATAACTGTGTATTTTTTTGAGTGCCTATTATATTTATAAGGGCTTCTTTGAGATATAAGAAAAGCAGATTCCTCCTCAAGAGCTGATGGTGATATTAGCCAATGTAATGTCAGTATCAACAGGAGATGGGAAAGCACAGAAAACTAGTAACCAAGGGTTCCTCTACAACAAAATAATTTGTAGAAACTTAAGAGTCGTCTTCTTTAAACTTCCCAACCCATGCCTCCCCATTCATCCACTTTTTTGGGGCATAACCCCAGGACTTCTCTACTACGAAGGCTCAACTCTCCACTGGAACTATGACAAGTATAAAGGATTATGCTTTATTCAGTAATTGATATTTTGGACATCATTAGGTCAATTTAAAAATCCAGTAAATGAACTGCTTTGAATGAACAAGCATGTGGATTTCGGGATGAATAAATGAAAGAGCACAAGAAAGGTCCATCCCTACAGTGAAATGATCTCAATCTGAAACATTGAGTCTGGGAAGGTAGTGAATGGAATTAAGGTTAAGAAATATGGTATTCATATATATATATATATATAATTCATATATATATATATATGATACTTTCCATATATTTTTTCTGAAAGAACATATAATATTGTCTCTATTTAAAGGGTAAATGATAGAAAAATACAATAGGAAAAAAGTGACATCATAACACACTATGCTTCTTATGAGTCTCATATGTGATGTAGCACATGAGATCCAGAAGGCATGGAATACGTAATTCTTATTTAAGAAACCATCTCAATAATGTCAATATTATGTTCCCACTTACAAATATTCCAACTGATATCACAGTCTTTCCACATGCAGTCCTACAAATTTTTAGTTGTCGAAATTTAATATGTAACTCTGGAAGCTTGATTGCCAGGATTTTAACTTTCTTCCTCTTAAATCAGAAGATAGAGATCATTTATTTGTATTCCCTAAATCACTTAGAGTGTGGTTTGTGCAATCTTCTACCTAGAACAAGAGTCTCTTGAATAACTCCCTGAAAGTTTCACAAGGTCTCTACTTGATCACATACAGTTAAGGAAAGCCTTCTCACTTGAGAGAGATACTTGAGATACACTTGAGAGAGAGAGAGATTAAAGAGGAAATTTTCAAAGTCTTGTTTAATCCAACATAGTTTCTGATTATCACTGATATGGAAGCAAGCCATAGAAAGAAGTTAAAGCACAGGATAGGGGGCTGGCCCTGTGGCTGAGTGGTTAAGTTCATGTCCTCTGTTTGGCGGCTGACAGTTCACTGATTCAGATCCTGGGCATGGACCAATGCACTGCTCATCAAACCATGTTGTGGCAGCTTCCCACATAGAAGAACTAGAATGACTTACAACGAGGATATACAACTGCATATTAGGACTTTGGGGAGAAAAAAATTACTAGGAAGATTGGCAACAGATGTTAGCTCAGGGCCAATCTTCATCACTGAGAAAATAAAAAAGCATTTAAAAAAACCCAAAACAAAAGCAAAACAAACAAACAAAAAATCCAGGATGGCTTTGGAAGCCACTTCTGTATTCTGAGGAATAATATACTGTATTATTCACTTTGGGAAATCTGAAGCATACTCTCTTTAGACTCCAATTTATCAGTACTCATAATTTCATAGTCTAAATATTAACTGTCCACTTATTATAATAAACACTAGATTTGGAAATTGTAAAACAGTGAATGTGTTAGAAGGTATAATTTTCAGACAGGTACCAATAGAAAGGAATAGAATGGAAAAATAGACAAAGACCCATGTAAAAAATGATATGGAGGACTTACAATGAGTAATAGATGAAAATATACCAAGTCATGTTATCTACAACAGATTTGGCACCCACATAATCGATGCAGAATTAGATGGTTTTCAGAAAGTCTTGACATAAGAAAATGAAGCAGAAAATTTTAGAATATTCTCAAGATGATTGTTTATGCAACTGATGTTTTTCTAAAATGAGCAGAGGAAAAAGTGAAGACATGAACAAGCTATTAATGTGGAGAAATTGCCTTCATCTCCTATCACAATTTATAAATTTCAAAAACACTGGCATTCTTGTCTGTTTCTGTTTGTTCCTGCTTCACAGCAAATTTTTTCTTTTTTCCTTTCCAGAATGTGTAATATCCCAGGCTTTGAAAAATTTGAGCTCCATCGTTCACATATCAGCTTAAGAGAAATACTAAGAGATTAAAGAGGAAATTTTCAAAGTCTTGTTTAATCCAACATAGTTTCTGATTATCATCCACACATCATCCACACATACCAGTCCCCATTCATCATATTATGACATTTTTCTTATAGAGTGTGACCTCTATGAGAAGGATAACTGATCTGTGCACTACTTTATTCCCAGTGGCTAGAATATGTTTTGTTACCCAGTAACTGCTTAATAAACAGTTGTTTAATTAAGCACAATTATGAATAGACAAGGAATCTTTCTACTGTAAATGAATGAATAAGGTAACTTATGTGCCCCCATGAAAATATGAAATGAGGTGTGAATTACTTTCTGTATTTTCAAACACAGTATTTGGTATGATGTTACAAATTTCTAATTTCTAATAGTTCTAATGAATTTAAATATACCTGATCATGAATTTGAATTGTTTTTAACAACAGATCGTTAAGGATCTTCCTGCATTAAATCCATGTTTTCACCATCTGGTTGTGGTCATTTTGGCATAGCAACTTTATCTTCAGAAGTATTGATAGAAAGCAAAGGAAAAACCATCATGCCACTTCTCAATGCTTCTCGTCCCTCTCCTGTCACCTTCTTGCTGATGGGCATTCCAGGACTAGAGCACCTTCATGTCTGGATTGGGATTCCCTTCTGCTCCATGTACCTGGTGGCTGTGGTGGGGAACGTGACCATCCTGGCCGTGGTGAGGGCAGAGCGAAGCCTCCATGAGCCTATGTTCCTCTTTCTGTGCATGCTCTCAGTCACTGATCTGGTCCTCTCCACATCTACACTACCCCGCATGCTCTGTCTCTTCTGGTTTGGAGCCCATGACATTGCCTTTGATGCCTGCCTGGCCCAAATGTTCTTCATCCATAGTTTTACTACCATGGAATCAGGGTTCTTTTTGGCTATGGCTGTTGACCGTTATGTGGCCATTTGTGACCCACTGCACCACACCACCATTCTCACCCATGCTCGCATCACTATAATGGGTATTATTGTGGTAACTCGTGGTGTAGCCTTCTTTTCTCCACACCCCATCCTGCTCAAACAGCTGCCTTACTGCAGAACACGAATCATTGCCCACACCTACTGTGAGTTTATGGCTGTGGTGAAGTTGGCGTGTGTGGACACAGGGGCCACCACGAGATATAGCCTCAGTGTGGCTTCTATCATTGGCTCATGTGATGCCATTCTCATTGCCGTATCCTATGCCTTCATTCTTCGTTCTGTACTCCGTCTGCCATCCCGAGAAGCTAGCTTTAAGGCTTTGGGCACATGTGGATCCCACGTCTGTGTTATTCTTGTCTTCTATTCCACAGCTGGTTTTTCCATTTTTACTCACCGTTTTGGGAAAAATGTGCCTGCACACATCCATATTTTTATTGCAAATATGTACCTTTTGGTGCCCCCTTTTCTCAACCCCATTGTGTATGGAGTAAGGACCAAGAAAATACGGGAACATGTTCTTAGAGCACTAATGGTCAAAGTTTCCTGATTTTAGTTGGATCAATACAAAACATGATTCAAGATATATGGAAAGACAAGAGATGTAGGGAAAATAACTGCTCTCACCCCCACAAGCTGAGTTGCATTTACTACCTGAAAGTTGTTATTTACAGATGTCTAGAATATCTAAGAATTCTAACTAAACAAGTCATTTTACTGTTTTCATTTACTAAATAATAGTGATGAGGTCGTTAATCTCACTCTAAATATATATAACTTTCAGAGGTCATTATAGTAGAGAATGAACAGAAATTAGGAGGAAAAAAACCTAAGTAGATACTTAAAAAAGAGAAAAAAGGAAGAGATTCTGACAGCTATATGCAGTTTGGAAGAATCTTTTTTTTTTTTTTTTTAAAGATTAGCACCTCGGCTAACATCCATTGCCAGTCTTTTCTTCTTCTTCTTCTTCTTCTTCTTTTCTTCTTCTTCTTCTCCTTCTCCTTCTTTCTCCTTCTCCTTCTTCTTTTTTTCTTCTCCCCACAGCCTCCCAGTACATGGTTGCATATTCCGGTTGTAGGTCCTTCTGGTTGTGCTATGTGGATGCTGCCTCAGCATGGTTTGATGAGCGGTGCCACATCCGCACCCAGGATCCAAACCAGAGAAACCCCAGGCCACCAAAGAGCAATGTGTGAACTTAACCACTCCACCACAGGCCGGCCCCAGAAAGAATCTTGAGTCATATATAAGATTCTGATGTTTTAGAACAGGTAATAAATGTTTATCTCTAGTCTAATTGAATCAAATTGAAGGCTTGAGACAAGTGAGAGGAATAATAACACACAAAGATTTAAAAATGTAATTAAGAAGAAATAAGCACCCCCTCAAGGAAAGCAAACAAACAAAATTCATGAACATGAATTTGTGTGAAGGTGCCAAGTTTGATGTTAGAACTTTTATGGTTCCTAGGGCAATTTTGATAGAGGTCTGAGGTATTTCATAGAATAAAGCAATATTCTGGATTCCACTGTAAAATATTCTGGATTGACCTGTAAAATGTAGTTCATATATTCTGAATTGTATAGTTAGTAGCTAAGATCACCAAACTAGCAGGTTACCATGTGTGTTGAGTCTTCCTCGTTGGTTAGTTTATTTGGAACCCAGTATCAAGACACAAAACATGAAATCTCTTATCAGCTAATTCAAAATACTTCCCTTTTCTATTACCCTAGTACCTAGAACTAGCTTCCTTCTTTGTTCATTTTATCTAGCTTTCAGTAGTTTCCCACCTACGTATTTCTCTTCTGTTAAAAAATATTATCTAAGAGCTATGGGATGTTTTATTTTTCTAGAAGCCATCTGAAAAAGGGAGTCTTTGATATTTGTGCTCTGAAATGTTTCCCCATTTCTTGCTTTTTTATCCTAGGAACTTATATCCATATATCTATCTGTATTTACCAATTATTCAGTCCTTAACTATAGGTAGATGTAAATGTTTCTGTTTTGGAAAACATATTTGGCATTATTCCCTTGGCATAAGAAATTCAGGATTGGGAGCACTTTGAGGGTTATATTAATGAATGTAATTTGGACATAGTAAGTTTGAGATTCCTGTAGAATGTTAAATTGCATATGTCCTGAGGAAGAAGCTCTCAGCTAAGCTAACCATTCTATCTTCAAAATAATAAATGGTGGTGGTGGGTGAGGTCTATTATGAGTAAATTCACTCAGGCAGCAATTGCATGATGAAAAAAAATAAAAACATCTGAAAAATGCTAGAATTTTACTTCCTTGCCTCATCCACCTGTGCTTGCCTAAGACGTTATTACTTTACACCTATTGTCCCAGATTAATTACCAAGTATGCTCTTTCTCAATCTTTCCTTTTTCTTCTCAGAAAATGTGTCTTACCTTTGTCTTTAAGACAACAGTGACTTGTTACATTAAAAAAATATAAATATATATATATAGGGCACGGCCTGGTGGCACAACAGTTAAGTGCGCAGGTTCCCCTTCCGCGGCCCGGGCTTCGCCAGTTCGATCCCGGGTGCGGACATGGCACCATTTGGCAAGCCATGCTGTAATAGGAGTCCCACATATAAAGTAGAGGAAGATGGGCACGGATGTTAGCTCAGGGCCAGCCTTCCTCAGCAAAAAGAGGAGGATGGGCAGCAGATGTTAGCTCAGGGCTACTCTTCCTCAAAAAAGAAAAATAAATAAAAAAATTTTAAAAATATAGACTGTTGCATTTATTATGTATGAATGCTATTTTTTTTGAGGAGTAGTGAAATTAACAGACCTTAACTAGACAGTTAGGTAAGTTTCAACAAATGTCTAGGCCATGTAATCCACCCCACAATTATAAGACATTTTCATCACTCCTGGAGAGTTTCTCTCTTGGAAGTGTACTGTTGGGAAAATGTATAGTTTATGTAGTAGAAGTAGTCATCTTACCTCTGTCAGTAGGGCATCAAGGACTCAACTTACAATTTTAACAGTTTTAGGCTATTCATTTATTGCGTATTTATTGTGTATACAGGTTAGGTATATAGGTTCCTAATCCCAACCTATATTTAGGTTAGGAAGTCTTGGAGTCAGGATTCTGAATACATTTTTCCAGTGATTATTGGCTGTGATCGTACCGATAACATTTGTATGTACTTGTTATGCATGTGCCTGAAACAATTATTTTCATGACCCTGATGCTCAGAGATTCTTCCTATTTGATTCCCAAGCCTAGATCTTTGTTCTACCAGATATTTTCCATGGTCAGGACAACAAACTATGAGGATCAGAATCTCCTGGAGGGGACCTGTCATCAGAAGTTCTGTGTCAATCACTATGTATTCCCATGAGATATGGTCCATTTAGCTGCCACTTTACAGCCCTCTGTCCACAAGAAAACAAGTGGGCAGACAGATATTCTTTTAGCTCTCTGAGAGCTGGGTGTATTCCAGAAAGAGAAAAGACCCAGGTGCATGGGTAGGAGCATAAGTCTCAGGCACCGTTGTTTTGCTTGGGTGTAGTAGTAACTCAGTGCTTCCAATAGAAGGGTAGGTAAGAGTATTTTAGTAGATGAGAAACTCTGTAGGGATGGAATCTCTGGGCACTGCCCTGGAGGTTGGCCTAAGAAATGTACCAACCATATGCCTTACAGAGAAGCTTTTAGGAGAAGCTGTCATGATGCTTAGACTGGGCTTTCTAAAAGGGCAGCCAATGGGTTCGACTCACTATACCAAAAGTTCTACATTCACTAGCAAACAAAATGTATGCTATAATTTGTGAGAGACACTGTGGTTTTTTAATACAGAGTTATTTTTTAATTCATATGTTCCCAGTACCAAGAATTGGGTTCCAGACATATCAGCCACTTAATAATTTTTTTAAAAAATAGAAGTTCACTCATTCTATCATTTCTTGGGACAAACACACACATCTTGACCAGGAGTGACTGATTCACAAGTGTCAGTCTGTGGTTTATAGACATGCAGCTTTTGTTCTCCTTCTTGTAACACTTAACGGTCTAGGAACTGAAAGTGGAAGAATGGTCAGTGGTGAACTATTTACCAGAAAATCATGGTGTCCTTCCATTGCAAAGAAGCTGGAGACATGATTAAGGCTTAATTTATTGCATAGTTTTTGTTTTCATTAATTTTTAAGAGAACTGATTTGTGTAATTAATATAGAGGTTTTATATGTCAGTTTGTGCATGTTAGAACCTAAGAAATGTTTTGCCTCAGGAATAATTAATCCTTTGGATATTCTTAGTTCCAAGAAAAATTATAAAATGAAATAAAAGAAACAGGAAAAAATTATGATAATCAACTGAAAATCTACATACAAATTTTCAATTCTTTTTTTTTTTTCTTTTTTGGTAAGGAAGATTGGCCCTGAGTCAACATCTGTTGCCAGTTTTCCTATTTTTGTCTTCTCCTCAAAGCCCCAGTACATAGTTGTATATATTAGTTGTAGGGCATTATAGTTCAGCTACGTGGGATGCCACCACAGTGTGGGTTGATGAGCAGTGTGTAGATCCACACCCAGGATCAAAACTAGTGCATCCCACACTGCCAAAGCTGAGCGTGAGAACTTAACCACTCAGCAGTGAGGCAGGCCCCAAATTTTCAATTCTCTTAAAACTAGAGGCTTAATTTTGAAGGGAAATGTTGCATGTGGCATTATATTGGCTTTATAGGATATAGATTATTTTAACACTTTCACAATGAAAATGACTACCTTTTTGTGATTATACAATTGAAATATTTTTATATTTAAAAAAATTAAACATAGACAAGAAAAAGGGAAGAAAGTCAAAATACTATTCTGACAAAAAATAAAAAGCACAATAGGTCTTTTGTTAGTCTTCTTTCAAAGACTTTAAAGATCTTTCTTTAAATCCCAATGTGATCCTAATCTCCGAGGAAAGACTCTAAATTGCTCTTGTCTTATTTTGGAGAATCTCTGTCTCCACTCTGCCATTCAAACTAGTCTAAAGCCCTCCCTTTAGGAAATGATTTAAATTATTCATCAAACAAAAGCGAGAAAATTTCAGCTTTAGAATACAAATAACTGGCAGAAATAAATTCTATTTATTTGTGAATTACTTCTGAAGTCTTAATTCAAGTTCCAGATTGGTCATGTTTTAATTTTCATGGAGACCGCTAAGAAATATTAGAAAATATAATTCTAGGGGCTGGCCCCGTGGCCGAGTGGTTAAGTTCGCGCGCTCCACTGCAGGCGGCCCAGTGTTTCGTCAGTTCGAATCCTGGGCGCGGACATGGCACTGCTCATCAAACCACGCTGAGGCAGCGTCCCACATGCCACAACTAGAAGGACCCACAACGAAGAATATGCAACTATGTACCTGGGGGCTTTTGGGGAGAAAAAGGAAAAAAATAAAATCTTTAAAAAAAAAATAAAATATAATTCTAAATTAATAGATGGTAACCTGGAATAATACAAATAATAAATCTAGAAAGTGCAAAAGAGAAAATAAAATTTAGCTTAAAACTTAAAATGCAAAATAAAAATGGTAAAAGCAAATCCAAACATATGAACAATTACTTTTAATGTAAAAGGCTAAAGTTATAAATCTCGTTAAAAATAATCATATATTATACAAAAGAAGGAAAAAGAGCATATAAAGATGTTAAAAGTTAAAAAAGGGGGAAGCTAACAGTATACAAACTTTTTTTAAGAAGTAATATAGCTATTATTTTTGGATCATAATCAATGCTCAACTCAGTGCAAATATTCACTGATATTTGTTCAAATTTATTCAAAACAACGTTTGGAAGTGTGAATTCCAAAGTGTTTCATTTGTCACAATGTCAAATGGGCACCGTACATAGAAGCTGTCATTTTTAAAAATTTCACTTATAATTTTTAATAATATATATTTATTTTTGTAGCCATGTTTTATATTAAGTACCTTATTTCTTATTTTATATAAAGTGTACAACTTGATGATTTGATATGTGTATATATTGTGAAATAATCACTACAATCAAGTTAATTAGCATATCCTTCACCTCATATAGTTACCCTTTTTTGTGTGTGTGGTGAAAATACTTGGGATCTACCCTCTTAGCAAATTTCAAGTATACAGTACAGTCTTGTTACCTATAGTCCATGCTATACATTAGATCTCAGAGTTTATTCATCTAACATAACTGAAATTTTGTACTCCTTGACCAACGTCTCTCCATTTCCCTCTTTCCTCACCCCTTGGTAACTACCATTCTACTCTCTGCTTCTATGAGTTTGACTATTTTATTTTAACTTTGTTGAAGAATAATTGCCAGATAGAATTGTATATATTCAAAGTGTAAACATGCAATTAAAGTGTAAATGAAGTGTAATTATTTGATGTCCATATACATTGTGAAATGATTACCAAAATCAAGATAATTAACACATGCATCACCTCACATAGTGAACTTTTCTTGTGTGTGATGAGAATGCTTAAGATCTACTTTCAGCAACTTTCAAATACACATACGGTTATTATTAACTACAGTCACCATGCTATACAGTAGACTCTCAGAACTTATTCTTCTTAGAATTGAAAATTTATAACTTTTGACCTACATTAACCCATTTCCCCTCTCCCCTCAGCCCCTGGCAACCACCATTCTATTCCCTGTTTCTGTGAAATCAGCTTTTTTTTTCAGCTTCCACATATAAGTGATACTATATAGTGTTTATCTTTCTGTCTGGCTTATTTCACTTAGTGTAATGCTCTCCAGTTTGACAATTATAGATTTCACATAGAAGTGAGATCATACAGTATTTGTCTTTATGGAACCTGCCACTTTTTTCTCATAAAAAGCATCCTTGACACTCACTGTAAGTGGATTTCCTTATTTTCAGTGAAAATAAGTAAAAATGTTAATATTCTAACATTCATGTTCTAAATAGGAAGTTAAACCATTATAATTGTTATTCACACATCAATCATTCAGAAAAAGAAATGTAGCAACATTTTTAATTTCAATCAGTTTTCTGAGTGAAACATTGCTTTTCTTACAGACGACATTCTGATTAGAATTTGATGCATCAATTGATAACATTCAACATGGCTCACTAATAAGTTGATGGGTATACTTCACGAATATTCCATATTAATACAGTGCAATGTTTTACAATCTCTAACGCTATGAAATTACTTTATAAATCCTCTGAAGACTTTTATCTGAAAAAAAAAGTATGCTTGCATAATTTCGTTACTAACAGACAAAATAGAATTTAGGATGACAGCATTACTAGAGATAACAATGGCTATTTGATAATTAAAGAAATTTCAAGCAACCAAAACTCATAAATTTTTAAGACATATGCAACTAATAATCACTTCAAAACACTAAAACATTCATACAGCTGTGGAAGTAAACACATGAAAACAAACAGATTATTTATTCAGAGTTTACTGTAGCAACGGTATTGGCCATCATTGTCTGCCTTTTGCAGAGATTCAAAGGCTGTCAGAATAATGGGAAAATTTCCTAGAAAATAAAACAGAAAGCTTGAGATATGCTCTGAACAGAGGTTGTGAGCATGTGGAAACTAGAAGTGGACTTGTTATATGACTGATTCCCAGAACATACTTGGCTTTCTCTGGTTGGTCTTGTGTTGCAAGTGGAGTTGGTAGTTGTTGACCAAGTCCTGACCATTTTGGAATAATTGTTGTAGGGGTTGTGGATAGGGTTTTTGGACTTCCCACGTAGGTCAGAGTTCATTGTCATATAAGGTCTTATAAGGTCTGGCCATTTTCCATTGTCTATTCAATCTCTTGTAGAGAAAGAATTGTAAGAGGTAATAGAGAAATTTAATCATAGTTTGAGATTCTAAGGAATCTCATTAAATAATGAAATGATAGAAAAATTTTAATAAAGATAAAAAAGATTTGAACAACATGATTAACAATTAGACTTAATGGGTATATAAATCACTATATATCATGAGAAAGACTATTATTACCTTTTCAAGCACATACAGGATGTTTACAAAAATTAACCATGTATTGTGTCGTGGATTCAACAAATTTCAACAGATTGAAATTCTATAGTTTGTGTTATCTTACTACAATGGAATTAAATTAAGAATCAAAAACAGCTATGTGAAAGATTTCCATTTGTTTCAAAACTTAAGAATTACACTTCTGAGTTGCCCACAAATCAAGGAGATAAAAGTTGTGCTTAGATAAAAACATAGATTTAAATGTATGTGACAGAAAAGAATATAGGCTACAAATAACAGAGCTAAACACACATCTCAAGAATTTAGAGAAAATGTATAAATTTATAACCAAAGAGAAAAAATGTTGTAAATGATGATGAAGAAAGAAAACACATAACACATACATATATACACATACACACTTGAGATGATCAAATATTTGGCAAACTTACATAGTCTCTGCACTTAGGAGCTACATAATAACAGTTACAGGTATCGTAAAATGGTTTCCTTGCTTGTCATATGTGACAGCCCTGGCTGCAATATGTTTTAGAAATTATGGGAGGAGTAAATTGGGGAGGGTGAGTATAGACAATTATTTCAGGAGTTTTCCTGTAAAATGAGTGAGATAAATAGGGCAATAACTAGCAGATATGTGGTTCATGAAAATTATTTCTAAAGATATTTGATTATATCTTTTTTTTAAGATGGGTTTAAGGATAGCTTGCTCTTATGATTATAGAAATAATTCCACAGGAAGACAACAATGATTACCCATGAGAAAGAATGCAAAATTGCCAGAGCAAAATATTTGAGTTCCAAGACAAGAGAGGATATATCACACATGTTGAAAATTTGACTTTGTTAGGACAAAGACAGTTCATTCATAGTAGCAGGAAATCAGTAGCACTATACAAGCTCAGAGGCAGACAGGTGGATAGACGTGTTGATGGGATCTTCTCTTCTTTGTTCTCAGTGAAATTGAAATCTAGGTCATCATCTATGAGCGGAGATGGGGGAAGAGTGACAGAGGTTTGGGTTGAGAGAACATATGAAATAATTTTGAGGAGAGTGAGAAATTAAAAGACTTCAAAATTATATGCAATATTAGGGGCCCAATTGATATAGTAAATACGAATTTAAAGTGAGAGCAGCAGCTTGGTTGTAGAAGATATTTTTCTCCAGCCATGTTTGCTAGTACAGGTGCAGGCATGGAGTGGTCTGTTAGGTAATATACAGGATGGCCTCTATATATGGGCCCCTTGGACCCAGAGACTTCATGTCAATGCTGCTGAGTGGCATCACCTAGACAAGCAAGCTCCCTCAGATGCCCCCTTCTCCTAGGAGTTCCCCTGTCTTCCTTCCTTTTGGATGGTGGCCTCAGGCTATAGCCTCTGGAGTGTCTCATGCTGTGAGAGGCTTTCACCCTCTCTTCTCCAGCCCACAAGTAAACCTGTAAAAACGTGACTCAAATAAAGTTTGTTTGTACTACTGCTACATCATGGTTATATATTTTTCCTTGATCAGCCCCAAAATTCTTAAATTCACTACAATGTCACATAACGATAAGAAATAGATATATAGCCATTTGTCCATTAAAGTGTTCTAATATGAAAGGATAATAGAAATTTTAGATTATCATCTCAAATGCCAAAATGCTATAACTGCGAGTGGATCACTAAGGTAAAGTCCAAAATGTGCCAAGAAGACTGGAGCTGCAAAAGTCTTTTGTACTCACATTTCAAAGAGGAATGAGGCCTAAGAACCTGGAGATTTCTTCAACCCAGTTAAATAACTTCAAGAAACTTAGGCTGTATGATTCCTGGAGAGATTGTATTTAGATACCAAAGGGCTGGAGCAAGGAGAGACTTATGGTGGGGGAAGGAGAGATGTGTGTGACTGCTTCCTTTCCCTTTTTAAGCAGAGAAAATAAATTTTTTCCCACATCCTTCATCTATGGGCTGTCCAGCTGTTTGTGTAGGACAATTGACCTGGCTCTCATCACATCTCCCTAGAATAAATTCTAAGGTAAAGAGGAGAGGGAGAGTTGATGAACTTATTATATACTGTGAGGTTATTTGATAAGAAATCTATCTCAATTGTGTCTCTGTTTCAGAACTCTTCATATGCAAATTCAGGGTAAAATTGATAAAGATTGATCATACGCAACAGGGTAAGATTACAAGAGAATAAAGGGAGTTTCGGTCACATCTAAGAGTCTGACCTTGGATATTATGCTGGTAAATAAGGGAGTGAGGATTTGAAGAAGATGAGCATGTGGGGCATCAGAATTGGCCACCCCAAAATGTATCTCTTTGGCTTGATCATTTTTAAGGACAAAACCTTCTAAAGGAAATTCTGACCTTTCCCCTAAGGGCCTAAAGGAAGTTAAGATAGAAGGCCTGTCCCCAGGACAGGCTATCACATAGATAACTCTGGGTATAATAGACTGGGAGGTTCCTTGCTAAGCTTGTTAAGCTGATTTTTATCACAGTTTTCTCTCTCCAAAGTTCTCTCTCTCTCTCTCTCTCTCTCATCACATTGTCTACAGATGGCC
Source organism: Equus quagga (assembly GCF_021613505.1). NCBI lineage: Eukaryota > Metazoa > Chordata > Mammalia > Perissodactyla > Equidae > Equus > Equus quagga. The sequence continues at coordinate 25,306,915 of NC_060280.1, forward strand.
CAGTAAACATTTTTTTATCAAACATTTGTTTTCCATTTCCAGATAAATTGCCTTCCACCCCTTTGAAGCCCCAAACCACTACCCACAACATCCTCCTTTGTCTTTAGCTGAAGAAGGTAATTAAGGTGGTGGCCTCACTCATTTTGGGAAGTTACTCAGTTTTCCAGGGTTTCTCCCATGTATGCATGTTATCACATTTTGTTTGATTTTCTCTTCTTATTCTGGCTCATGTCAATGTAACTCTTAGACCAGCCAGAAGGATCCAGAGGGATAGTTCTTCCTCCCCTTCCAGCAATAGCACTGAATTGTTGAAGATGCAGTCCTGGAGAGACAAGCTGGAAAGTTATAAGAAAGTAGGTGGAGAATGGATGACTTCCATTTGAGGTTATGGAAGGATTTGGGTTTATTAGTAATACAATCTAGGGTCTGCAATGGGAGATAATATCTGCAGCAGGATAGAGAACAAGATCTTTAGAGAAGAGGAGATCAAGGAATTGAAAAACCAGGTTATTGATATAATGAAGAATTGAGATAAGAACAATCTTAGAGAGGATAAAATGAACCAGCAACTAAAATCCACAAGGAAGATGCAATTTTTAATAATTCAGATCTGGAAGACAGAATGTCAGATATAAATGGTGCAAATAATGGCACCTTCTTAATAAGGTTGTGAGTGTGTATATTTCTGTCTGTGTGAATACAAAAAGATCACACTTATGAAGAATTTAGCAAAATTCCAGGTGTATAATAAGCCCTTGATGAATATTTGTCATAATGATGATGATTACAATTACACTGATGATGTTGTAACTACTTTCCTGAAAGAATGTTAACCTGGAATTCTCCTAGGGCATTTTAAGTGATTTATCTTTTCCTTTCATTCATTCATTCAACAACACTTGCATAAGTGTCTATTTACTGTCAGGCATGGTATTAGATATCAGTGACATAGTTTCCATTCCATAAGTCCAGAAGGCACCAATCATACCTTAGTCTTATGAGATTGATGTCCCCAGCGTTATATTTATTACAGCCTGTGTGACTATATTCTAAACACCTAGACTGGCATCACAGTCATTTAATAAATATTTACCAATATGATAAACTAGAGAGTAGAAGAACACAAAGTACAGTTGAAATGTAACACATAAACCTAATTTAATGTCAAAAAAAGTCCTTGAGGCAGTGACATTTATCTGTAACCTTAAAGTAGGTAGGAAATGAGAAGGCGTGGGAGAGAGAAATAGAATATTATAGGCTAAAGCAAAAACATGAAACAGAATCTTAAAAGGAGACAGTAAAAAAAAGTCCAGACTGGTTGAGACTCAAGGAAACTCAAGGATAAGCTATGCAGCAGAAAGTAATGCCAAAGGGAACGCAAGGAACTGCTTATAAAGGCACTTGCTGGTCATTTTGGATATTGTCAGTTATGATTCATAGAATTTGCCACTTTGCATGAGAAGGAACACAGACTGTAATTCAGGTATACTTCATTTTTAAATCTTGATTACATAGTGATTAAGTAGATGCAATGTAGACCCAGAGATACCTGGATTCAGATCCTGATGTCATCCTTTATTAGCTGTAATATTTTACAGAAATTATTTCATCTATCCGTCTCTCTGGTTCCTCATCTGTTTAGTGGTAATTTTTTATTTCCAAAGGCTGTTTTGAAGATCATTAAGAGAAGGAATTTTAAACACCAAGCCTAGGACCTAGAAAATGATGACCTCTCAGTACATAAACATAATCCTTTTCTTGGTTCTATGGTTTTATAATATTTTTCCTTTTATATTCTGCAAATATATTCTATTTGAAAGCAGTCATCAGACCTTTGGGAAATATTAATATTTTTATTTATTATCTTAAGAGAGAGTTGACAATAATTACTTTGCCTGAAAGCAATTTAGGTCTTGTACTTTGAGAAAAAGCCTCATATCCCAGAGGGCCACTGAGTCCCCTGCCACCTACACCTTTTAATCCAGTGAGATTATGAGTTGAGTATAATTCAACTCACATTTGCTGCATCTGCTCCTTATAGAATCTGGCTCTCTAGATGACTTTCTGCTTTTAATTTGGGTGAGTTGTTAGAGATAGAGGACAGGAAAAGAGAAGAGAGGACTATATTCAAACACCTGCATTTATAGAATTATGAGATCCTCAAAGAGTTAATGTCTACTTCTTTGAATATCCTTACCAAAGTTAAGAATAAATATAGTAGACATATAATATATTTAAAAGGTGAAATGGATCCTTTCTCCCATAACTGATGGAAATATAGCCACCTGTTGATTAACTAAACTATAGGGAGCATAGGCTCATAGATACTCCAAATTAGAATTACAATAGCATTAAAGCTGGTTGACTAGGATAGACGTTGGGGCCACAGACAGCTACCTGTGAGCAAAGAACAGCCAGCTCCCTCCCACTCAACATTAGACGTTGATCAGTCATAGCAATCCTTGTGAGAGGAAGACTATTTAGGAGTAAGGTAAAAAACTGTTTAGTAAGGCGGTCAATTAGGCAAGAACAAGCCATCATCAACCTTTTTTCTATATTTCTTTTATTTTCAAAACACTCCAGCCCACTACATTCTCCTAGTCACATTAACCATTGTTATTTTTGTTGTAGTTAATCTTCACACTAGTTAGTTTGTACAGATAAGAGAGAGTAGAAAGTATAGAAGGATTTTCAGACTAAAACCTTGTGGGACATAAAATTTCTCCTGCATAAATTTTCTAAAGGAAAAGTGTCGACATCTTTCTACCACTTCCACACCCAGACCTTGGTTTCTGGCCTGAAGTGTAGAAAGACTAATAATTCTAGGAAAAATTTCAGGGTATGTTTTAATAGGCACAACAGAGAGTTTTGCTTGTGCTTTTCAATATAAGCTTATTTAAATATATCCACGCATATTTGAATGCACTTGAGCATTAATATAATGTTCTTGAAGGAGCCTTTACATTGTATTCAAAAAATTAGAGTCCCTGTGTGCTTGTGTCTCCGGATATCATAATTTATGATAACCCATGATAAAACTTCAGATGTACGAAAATTTGGTTGTTGTCTCTTTAGGCATATGTGAGTAAAGACGTCTAGGTCTTCTCTGAATGAAGATGTTAATTTTATTAAAAACTATTGAGACTAAACAGAGAAATGTAAATAGCTTTATGTTTCTCTGGAAGTTGAGATCTGGTTAATCAAGATCTTCAAGCCCTTGGAAAAAGCAGTAATTTACTTGAAATCCACTTTTGATTAGGACAGAGACAGTTGCTCTGTCTCTCTATGCTGAAGTCTCATCTTAAAATCGTGGAAGAGCAAAGCAATGATCAAGATTTCCCAAAGAGCAGAAAACCTTTTATTTCGCTATGGGAAAAAATGGCAAGGACAATTCTTGTGTCTTAACTCTGATATTTAGGCATCTTGTGTAAATCTCAATAAATATAAGAAAGAGCGTCATATTTATGAAAGCATTAGGAAGCAGCATAGAGCAGCAGGTAAAAATATGGCCTTGAAGTCACACAGACTATGCAGTTACTTGTATCATTCTATTATTAAGCATTTTCCAATACCGGTCTTTGGGCTGGGTCATGGTAATACCTAGCTGTGCTATGGATTCTATACTGAGGAGAATTTAATCTTATGGGAGAGACAGGAGTCATAATAATAATATACTTATAAAGGGGCCGGCCTGGTGACGGAGTGGTTAAGTTCGCATGTTTTACTTCGGCAGCCCGGGGTTGACCAGTTCGGATCCGGGTGCGGACGTGGCACAGCTTGGGATGCCACGCTGTGGTAGGCGTCCCACGTATAAAGTAGAGGAAGATGGGCATGGATGTTAGCTCAGGCCAGTCTTCCTCAGCAAAAAAGAGGAGGATTGGCAGCAGGTGGCTCAGGGCTAATCTTCCTACAAAAATAAATAAATAAATAAATAATATACTTATGAATCTAATATTCTACAATTGGATGATACCGATCAAAAATAAATGTAAAAAAAACATAGAAAGATACAATGAGAGCACAGAAAAATAACCTGCAAATTTCTGTCTGAGGTAATCCAGACAAAAGTCAGAGAGGAGATTACTTTTGACCTAGACACTACAAGAAGAGGAGTGGTTCACAGGGTGAAATGAATAAAAGAGAGGGAGAGGAAAATTGCAATCAGAAAAGTATGAGAAAAAGGACGCAATTTTACAAAGAAACATGGCACATTGGGGGAATAATTAGAAGTCTTTAACCTCATGGAGGATATAGAAAGAGTAACTGGTGAAAAGGTTGGAAAGAATAGTTTATGTTGTTGTCTAAAATGCATATCTGATTATGCTTAGATGCTTTACTGGAGCCCCATTACCTGTGGAATAATTACCAAATCCCAATGCTTAATTTCTTAAATTCTTGCTCTGTGTAAGATAGTGTTCTAAGTTGTTAACATATATTAATTAACTTAATCCTCCCAACAACCTTTTGTTTAGCCCACTTTCCAGATTAGGAAACTGAGGAAAAGAGAGACAATTAGTAAGTATAAGACAAATTAAATTTGTAACGGAGATAAATGCATTTAATAAAAGGACATAAGGAGTCTGATGAGAATGAAGATAATCAGATAGAAGGAAAAAGAGCAGAAGTGATAGCATTACTCGTTATAGTTGATCCCTAGTTCAAGGTTTATTGAGCTTTATTACTTCGCAGCCAAATATAATAATTGAATGTATTAGGTAAATGATCATTTTATAAAGCCCTGGTCAGACTGAGGAAAATTTCAAATAACACTGAGAGTATGTCTAATGAAATGTATAGTGTGTTTAATGTGCTGTGCATTCTCCAAAAAATACTGGATAATGTAAGCCATATTCCAGTTTAATGAGACACTTGACCAGAATTTATGAATTACAATGGAGTAAAGAGAGTCAGTATTTGTAATCTCATTATTATTATATGTAATTGATTTATTTCTAATTAATTAACAGTGCAGAGTTTGTTAGAGGGATAAACACAATTTTCTAGGATGATAAAAAGAATCCTGTCACTGGCCTAGACTTACATCAAAATTATATTTCAGTTGTTTCAATATAGATGTAGAATATGTACCTTTAAAATCAGCAGAAAATACTGATTGAATTCAAGGTCTTAACACTGATAAATGCTTAATAACAACAAAAGAAACATAATTATTTTAAACTACTGTCTAAAATAATACAATATAGATTATCAAGTTTCAATGAAAAGGCTAATTTTTTAAGTGTTTAAAATCGTCTTGAGAAATCTGACTTTAAAATTATAAAAAATATTAGTCGGTGATAGTAGAGTATGAATTTAATATATGTTACAGGAAATAGTGAGTGTGACAATGAGAATAGTGTGTGTTTTGCAGTCATACAGCATTGTGTTAGAATTCTGGTGTCTTGTCCACTCTTTCTGTGACGCCATTGCATTATCCGTAACAGTCTGGGCTTCTATTTCCTAGTTGGTAAAATTGGAAAAATGATATTTAGTTTGCATTGCTTTTCTAGCTTAAAATTAATATATACAAAGATTCCAGGACAATGTCTTTTCCTGTTGGGATCAACTAAGTGTTACTTTCCTTCCTTACTTCATATAAAAAATGAGATGAAAGGAAATCACACTAATAGTGTGTAATTCAAAAGAGACACAAAGTGTATGGATGTCTGAAGGGACTAATGTGTTCAGATACAAGTAATAAAAGTTAAGAAGAGGGCACAGAATGTACAGAATGGTTGAAGTAGAAAATTCGTATTTTTGAAAACTAGGTTTATGATAAGTGGGTATATCAGCTGAGAAAGTTTCACTGCAAAAGAGAGAACTTAGTAGAAGCATAACTTGTTAAACCTCAGAGTTTGTGCAGATTTCTATGCAGAAGACAGGTGAGTCTGTAGACCTCCATAGGAAGGTTCAGCACTGTCTCACAGCTCCTGGGGATGGGTTCTGTGACAGTACTAGAAAAACACGTACTAGATTGTCTAAGAAATGAGGAACCATACTTGAGAGGACTCAGGCATTACCTAAAAATTATATTTCAGGATGACATTAAGAAGGAAGTTTGGGCTAAATGAATTCTAAGATCCATTCCACTTATAATAGCCGACGTTTCTGCCAAAACCTAATTTGGCCTAATGATTAACTCAAATTGTGAATTCAAAAAGTGGTGTTGAATTGTATTGTAAATAGATTTTAACAAGTTCTTTTTTTTGTTTTGTTTTGTTTTTAACAAATTCATGAGATTCATGACTTGATTTACAGTACTTATTTTGTGTGTATTTGCATAGTTGTTGCCTAGTGTTACTAAGTCTTTTTTCACTCTACATTACAACTTTGGATGTTTTTTCACATGATGTTTTGGGGGCTTCCAGATTTGTTTTTCATTTGTTGTTAGATTTGGTTGTGATGATCTCGACAGAAAACTTTTGCCCTAAAAAAGAGGATTCCATCCACAAAAGACAGAGAGCAGAAGCACAATGGGACCAACCAATAAATCTCAAATATCTCCAAACACCTTCTTGCTGATGGGCATCCCAGGACTAGAGCACCTTCATGTCTGGATTGGGATTCCCTTCTGCTCCATGTACCTGGTGGCTGTGGTGGGGAACGTGACCATCCTGGCCGTGGTGAGGGCAGAGCGAAGCCTCCATGAGCCCATGTTCCTCTTTCTGTGCATGCTCTCAGTCACTGATCTGGTCCTCTCCACATCTACACTGCCCCGCATGCTCTGTCTCTTCTGGTTTGGAGCCCATGACATTGCCTTTGATGCCTGTCTGACCCAAATGTTCTTCATCCATAGCTTTACTGCTATGGAATCAGGCTTCTTTTTGTCCATGGCCATTGATCGTTATGTGGCCATTTGTCATCCACTGCGCCATACCACCATTCTCACCCATGCTCGCATTGTCAAAATGGGAGCTTCTGTGGTACTCCGAGGAGTGGGTTTCTTTACTCCACATCCCATCCTGCTCAGGCAGCTGCCCTACTGCAGGACTAACATCATTGCCCACACCTACTGTGAGTTCATGGCTGTAGTGAAGCTGGCATGTGTGGACACAGGAGCCACCAAGCGTTACAGCCTCAGTGTGGCCTCTGTCATTGGTTCCTGTGATGGCTTTTTCATCGCTCTCTCTTAAAGTCTTAAAGCTCTAGGCACATGTGGCTCCCATGTCTGTGTTATCCTCGTTTTCTACTCCACAGCTGTCTTTACCTTCCTCACTCACCGCTTTGGTCACAACGTGGCCCCCCAAATTCATATCTTCGTTGCCAATATGTACCTTCTGGTACCACCTTTTCTTAACCCCATTGTTTATGGTATTAGGACCAAGAAAATTCGAGATCATGTCCTTGGTTCTCTAAGGGTAAAGGTTGCTTGATTGTGCTGAAATTGTTTGCAGAGATGGTGTCAGAATAGGAAAGGAAGAGTGCAAATAATTGATCCCTTTCTCATAACTGACATGAAATTTTCTTCCACTGGAATCAGACATTTTATCAGGTTTTAATAGGGAAGAGTAACCACACATAATGGAAATTCCTCAATTCTAACGAAACTAGTAAGCATGATGTATTTTGTGTGCACTTGGATTTTAGGGAGGTTACTTAGAACTTGATGAATTGGAAAGGGATCCCCTTCTGCTCCTTGCTGCTACTGATCTTCTACAGTGTAACTGGGGGTAATAGTTTATTTTCAAATAGGGAGTGATTAAAAAAGGGAAAACTCCCATGAGAGCTTCAGAAATTCCACATGAAAGTATCTCCAATTGGAAATTTAATGATTGCTGTCAATATTCTACAGAAGGGTCACTATAACAAGGTGGCTGTCCTATGAATACAACAAACAGTAGTGCATTGTATTCACACGAATTGACACAGAGGACAAGTGGTCAAACAGAAATGTGAAAAGTTCAACATTGCAATAATCAAGTCCACAGATATTTAAACATTGTATTGCTTGTAGAATATTCTCTCTCCATAAAGAATAACCTATGCCTGCTATTGTTTTATTAACTAGCATGAGGTTTCCTTAAAGCTTCATCACAGAGTATCCTGAAAACAAAAATAGCTTTATATCTGATGCTAGGTACTTGGGAGCTTACCCAGAGTTTAGGCAGGAACACAGAGCTAGATTCAAATATGCTGGACTTTCAGATATCACACGTCCTTGTTAAAGGAAGAAGTCTGTTGTTACAAATAATAATTTACATTTTTTAGAGATTATGCTACTGGTGATATTGAAAATGAAATTATTAAAATGGATATAAAATATTTTAGTGGGAGAAATCCAAATAATTCCTCCTTTAAAAATATGATTGCTTCCTTCATTTCTTACCTTGCACAGGATGAAAATTGCTCTGGAGGCACTCAATAAATACATGCTGAACTTGATTGAATTGATGTTCTCCTTTTGTGATTTACTATCTGTAAAGTATTTATACCTTCTTTCTTTTCTCACCATTTCCTTCTTTTTAATCTAGGAACTTCATAGAGGCAAATATCTGGGCTGCCTCTCTCCATTCCTCTTCCTTAAACTGTAATAAATATCATTGTTCAGGCTCTTATCATTTCCAATTTCAACAGTTTCAACAGTTTCCACCTGCATTTTCAAGGCAATAGATTTTAATTAACGGGTCCAATGCATCCTCTACATTGAGATCACAGTTATTCTCCTAAAAGTGAAAAAACACAAAACAAAGCTGATTGTGCCAGATCCGTGCAAGCTCCAGGATGGCAAAGCAAAGCTTTGTGAATTACCTTTCTCTTATTCTATATATCCCTTGCACTCTTTGTTTCATTCTCCCTGATGTTCTAGGGAGAGAGAATAAGATGTGTGAACATGTGTGGATCTTAAGATAGGAAGGGGCTTCATACATTCAAAGAACTGAAGGAAGTCCATTTGGTGGGCTAGAGTACAGAGAGTGAAGTGAAGAGAGTCTGAGTAAGGGTGGGATGGCAGCATGCAGGGGTGAGTAGGGCGTGCTAAGGATTCTCAATTTTACCGTAAAAACAAGAGGAAGACAATGAAAGTTTTATGCACAGGGATGACTCAATCAGGTTTGCATTTTATAATGATCATTGTGGCTGCAATGAGGAAAATGGGTTGAGACAATGACTGGAAAAAATGAAGACCTTTTAGGAGATTATAAAATTTTTCTAGAACAATATGATAGGAACTTCATTCAGGTTGGTAGCAATCATGATAGAAAAGAATGAAATTGATTTGAGTACCATGAATATACTTTAGGCTGTGGGACATGGCTTAATGAAGACTGACAAATTCCCAGGTTATATGAAAGTTTCTTACCCTTACAATATTATCCTAGGCCTAGAGTCTAGAGTGAATGATTGATGAAGAACCTTTGTGTGTGTGTGTGTGTGTGGTGTGCATTTATCCATATAAAAATATTTGAAGACCTGCCATTTGCCAGTCACTGGGGAGGTAATTGTGAACAGACATCTCCAATCATTATCTTCAAAATGTTTACATTTAACCACTTTCTCCGACAAAATAATTCTCAACAGTTTCTCCCCTGCTTTTACTCTCAAGTTGAGCTTCTGACTACTGCTGAGGGTCTTTCTGAAACTCAATCTCTCCTAAACCTAGCACTGTCCAATGTTTTTTTCTAGAGCTTCTCTCTTTTTTCTACTTTAATCTCACTTCTCTGTTTCTTTTTCTATATCTTATTACCAAACAATGGTCTTAATTTAGTCAATTAAAATTGTACTTAGTGCATACATTTTTTCCAGCTTTTTGTGGGTTCTAATTGCATCTAGGAAATCATGACTCCTATTTTCAGTTCAAGTTTTGCTTAAGGAGGACCCAAGCCCACTGGAAATTAAAATGATTTTAACTATTGATTTTAAAGCAAACTAGAGCAATTTGTATATAATTGTATAACATCTGCTCTTATCCACATGTGGTATCCTCAGTGATTGGCTCTGGGATTTGTTCCCCAGAATATCCAAGCCAAATAAAACTCTCGGCCTAACAAAGAGGCCACTGGGGACCCAGGAGGGCCAGGGCAAACCAGCATAAATCTGCCTCCAGTTCAGACACCCCATCTTATTCTGGACATCAACCGATCTTCCCCATACCTCAAGTGGATGGCTGCTTTGCTGGCCTCACCCCCACTGTGACTGGACTCGCAACCCTCTACAGGTATTACTCTAGGAAAGGGAGGAAAAGATAGAGGGAAAAGAGTAAAAAATCCTGAGATTCAAATTCTTGTAGGGAAAACATTCTGAAATCTTTTCATCTAAATACGATAATCAACAACATTTGTAAGGTCGCAGTTGGCATCTACCATCCTTAGAATGCCCAGTTACATTCTTTAGAAATTTTCTTTCTAATTTTTATACCTTGATTGATGATGTCTTTATTTATAATCAATGTTGATGCAGTTATTGCTGGCAGTCATTCCTAATAGCTCACATGAAACTTTACATGCTGCTTAAAGTTCTAATATCTTAATGCCACCACCACATGGAGAATTTTCATCTATGATATTCCTGACAGATGGTAGTTCAATTTCTACCTGAAAACTCCCACTGATAGTGAACTTCTGGTTTCACAGGGTTGTCTTTTGTTTGAGTTTGTGGTAGGATCCTTTCCTTTATTGAACTAAAATTTACCTTTTAAAGTTTTTTTAGCGACTTTTATTTAGCCAGGTATCTGTCTCTGGTGACACTAAATGTTTTCTTCCCTCTAGCACATAGTGAATGTAAAAATACTTGAGGATAAAATTCCAGGGCCATCAAACTTTCCTTCTTATGGTGTCAAGACTGTTTGTTATTTTCCTCACAGTTGCAGGAAACAAACCAAACAAAACAAACAGTATTTTTTGCATGTCTCAAACTTTGTACCTCACAGAAAAAGAAGAAAGTGTTCACCAAAGCATTCAAAGAATTATGCCAGAAACATTGCATGTTTTATACAATGTTGGAATTTAATGATGGATTTAATCCTCACAGCAATCTTTGATAGGTAAGCCTCATCTTTCTTTTGAGATGAGGAAATGAGGCTCAAAGCCTTGAACAACTTGGACAGGTCACATAAAATAGGTGGCAGGGCTGAGATCATATCCCAGACATTTGCTATCTCAAAGACTTTGCAATTTTCACTATACCAAGTTACCTTCCAGGAGACCTGCCAATCATTCAGCTATAGTGTACCTTTTACCAAATGCAGTTGATATATGAAATCCTTAGATATGGATAACTCAATTTATGATGTATAAATGCTCAAATAGTATTTTAGCAGATGTGCCACTCTGTTTTGGGCTCTTAAATATTTAGAGAAAATCATTTAGCAAAAGAGATGAGTAATCCACGTTTATCAACAACTAAAACAAAAAAAAGGACACAATATTAATATTAGTATATTTTTATTTTTTTAAATAGCTTTGTGTTACATTTTCATTCTTTTATTTTAAGGTTTTATTGAAACTTTTTTTTCTGTAGTTACCTTTTACAAATATTATTTAGGTAATATTTCTAACAAAATCTGGAGTCTAAACCTTAATAGTGAAATAATTTCAATCGTATATTAATAACAAAAAAGCCTTATTCCTATATCTTGTTTTTGTTTTTATTATATGCTTGTTTGGTTTTGCCTTTTATTATATTGATTGAGTATACTCTCTAATCAATAGCCTTCCTCAAATAATTTGTAAATTTGTAAATATGTACTGTATTTCTTTTCTTTTCGTTTTCTAAGATTGACACCTGAGCTAAGATCTGTTGCCAATCTTCTTTTTTTTTTTTCCCTCCTCTTCTTTTCCCCAAAGCTCCCCAGTACATAGTTGTATATTCTAGTTGTGAGTGCCTCTGGTTGTGGTATATGGGACTCCGCCTCATCATGGCTCGATGAGCGGTGCCATGTCCACGCCCAGGATCTGAGCCAGCAAAACCCTGGACCGCTGAAGCGGAGCACACGACCTTAACCACTCAGCCGTGGGGCCACCCCCTGTGCTGTATTTCTATTCAAATAGTTATGTAGGTTAAAATATTTAACAAATACAATAGTCATTTCTATAGAAATATGTATTACAATTAACCTCGAAACTACACTCTCCATAAAAACACATAAATACTCATATATACAGAAGACCATTAATTTGCCTTTACTTTTACCCACTCCCCAACCACACTTTATTGAGTAATCTGGAACTTTAATAATAAATTATCTATTGAGGCATTTTTGTGCTCCAATTTTGTCATCCAGTATATGTTATTTCTCTAGAGTACCATCATGCTTTTCAAGTATAAGGTCAGTAGATTTCCTAGGTTCTTTGTCAAAATCAACAAACACTCCAGAGAAGAATCTCAAAGCACCAAGACCAATCTCAAGAACTGTGGACCCTGGGATGAGGAAATCCAACTTTCTCATCTAGCTTGTCCATACCCCCACCTCCTGCTTGTAATGTTGAAAATATTAAGTCTCCTGCCAGGTCCTGCTGTGTGGGAAAAATCCTACAGGATTGCACAAATTGAATATCAAATGGGATCAGAGCAACAGGAGAATCTCAACTATAGAGTTGATATGTTTTATTCAGAATCTATCCCTGAGACTACTTCTCCTTCTTGCAGAGAAAGAAGGCTGGGATTATCCCCCCGCCTTACCCCAAGTAGCTAAAACATTCATTTGATCATGAGCTGACATAGTATAATCATGATTATCACTGTAAACTGCTATAATACCCATCATTTTCGGTGCAAATGATGCAGTGATTTCAAAATGTGTCTTGTTTCTTTCTCTGTAGGAATCAGACCTTGGGGAGCACAGGTTAGGGATGTCCTCTTGCAACAACTCCGTTTCTCAGCCCTTGATATTTGTACTAGCTGGAATTCCTGGCCTAGAATCTTCCCATGGCTGGTTCTCTATTCCTTTTTTCTTGGTATTTGTCATTACAGTCCTTGGCAATACCACCATCTTATGCATCATACAGGTGGAAAAGAGTCTTCATGAGCCCATGTTTCTCCTTCTGGCTATGCTTTCAGTTGTTGACCTGTCCCTGGTCAGTGTCACTGTGCCCCGCATGCTGGATATCTTCTGAATGAAGGCCAAAGAAATCAGCTTCAATGCCTGCCTCACACAGATGTTTTTCATTCCTTCCTTTTATGTCATGGAATCTGGGATCCTCCTCGCCATGGCTTTTGACAGATTTGTGGCTATCTGGTATCCTCTGAGATATACAACCATCCTTGCTAAGAACATGCTTGTGAAGATGGCATTGGCTGTCCTGGCAAGAGCAGTGGCGGTACTGAGCCCAGTACCCATCCTGGCAAAAAGACTGGAAAGCTTCCAAACCCACATCATTGCTTACTCCTACTGTGCCTACATGGCTGTGGTGCAGATAGCCTGTGGAGACATCTCTGACCACATTGTCTATGGCCTCATGGTTATTGTAGCATCTGTTGGATTTGATCTGTTTTTTATCATTCTGTCATATGGCCTGATCCTCCATGCTGTCTTTCAGATACCCTCTTGGGAGGCATGGGGTGAAGCTCTCAGCACGTGTGGCTCTCATCTTTGTGTCATTGCTCTCTTTTATTCTCCTGTTGTCTTCTCTGTGCTGGCCCAGATTTTAGGCTACCATATGGCTCCCTATCTACAGATCATTATTGACAATCTCTACTTCCTGCTGCCTCCCATGGTCAATCCCTTGATTTATGGGGCCCGACCAAGCAAATGCACGAGTGGGTGCTACGAACCCTCCACTGTCATGGAAACTGAGGTTGAAAGCTGAGTTGGACAGGAGACTTGGGAATATGGAGCTGGAAACGATGTTAGGTTGGAGGTAGAGATAATTCCTGCCAGATTCGGGCTACTTATGGAAAGGAATAACCAAGTCAAGAGAAGGATTCAGTCCTAAGGTAACTGGGGCATGTTGTTTCCATTGGGATGTAGTGTCATGAAACCCTCATGACCAGAATCCTCCCCAAAAGCTTATGCAAGTAATAAAATGAGAGAACATTTTGTTATTAATTTTATTGTTTATCTAATCATATCACATAATATAAATTGAAAGTACAATTTTTCAAATAAAGTAAAAATGAATTTAGGAATATATTCTCAAGACCTGTGGGCAAAAATAATTGTCCAAAGATATTTGTTGATTTAGTGATTTTTCTTCCACATTTTTTTCTTAGATATTTCACCAACACAGAAATATTTCCACAGTTATGTTTCAGATAAGTCAGTAATACAGAGCTATATTTCATGGAAAATAATCCTAATGGAAACAAACATGTATAAATATCCATGATGATATCAATGAGTAATGAGCTCCTTTTCAGTTTGAAGGGTTTTAATAGAGAAGAGTCACCTTTAGAGAATTACAATTAGTGTCAGAATATGGAACCAATGCACAAAAGATTGTATTTGAAAAGTAAGCATTTTACAAATCAAATAATAATGACCTAAAGAAGCTATTATTTTTCTAGCTTCAGGCTTTCCCTTCCACTTACCTGACCTCATACGTTTTCACAAATTCAAGATACCTAAATTTGTATCTCAAACCATGAATTATGTCTGTGTTCCAGAAAACATATTGTAACAGCCTCATGAACCACTTTTCATATACATCATAAAATTACAGGTTTCTAAACTAAGCTCAATCTCCCTGCCAACTAGATTGTCCCTCTATAGTCCTCATTTTGGTGTATGACTTGAGTTAAATTTAAAACCTTGGAATTATTGAATTATTTTTATTTCCATCTCTTCATCCAACCAATCACTGACATTTTTGTGTACATTTCCTCCATTTTCTACCTCAGATTTTATCATTTTCAATCTCTGTATTGCAAAATTCTTCCAACTAACCTTTCCATATTGAATCTCTCTCATAGTCAAAGTTGTCATTAACACTACAACTGGAATTCTCTTTCCCAAACAAATATCTCATTTTGCTCACTTAAAATATTCAACAGCCTGTTCCTCAGGATAAAGTCTTAGCTCCATAGCATGGCATTCTAGTTATTGCATTACTTGGCTCCAGTCTACAGTGGCAGGTGCTTTATTCTCACTAAATCATAGTACAGGCATCAATCCAGGCAAACCTGAATGCTTTGCTTGTAAAGAAATTGCACATTTCTTGCTACTTTAGCTCATTCTTTGTGATATTTGGGAGGCATTTTCCCTCGATCTTTCTTAGTCAAAATACTGCCTACCTCAAGACATTTCCTGCAATTTGTTTTCCTTAATACCTGTCCTCAAACAATATCAATGAAACCTTTATGTACTGCCGGATACTTTAGGCTTCTTTGACATTCATTTGTCTGTGATCTTTTCTGTACCTCAGATATTAGTCTACATTCCTTGTCATTGCTCTTACACTGACATTTCTCTAAGATCAAGATCCATGTGCAGAAATTGGATTTTGCGCTGTACATAAACAGGCTCTATACTCATATCCTAATCTTTAAAAAATCTTATTAAACACCAACTCATAAACCAACTGACCTGGAGATGTAAATCATACCATTCTCTCATCCCTAATGTTCATAGTTTAAATATCCAGGTCTACATGGAACAAATTTCACACTGATATTTATTTCACACAAACATACACAAAGGTAAGCACTTTTTCTTTCATATGCATACCTCAAATCATCTTATTTATCTATAAACATCTCTCTCTCAGTCTGTCTCCAATATGCTGTCATATTTATATACATTCATACACCTCACTTGAGATGTGCATGCATTCATGAGAAAATATATACACACATATGTCTGATATAATATCAGTTACAGCAATAAATATGCAAAACCACTCTTAATCTCTTCACAGTTTGCCTGCATCAGTTTTCAGAGACATAAATTTGCTCAAATAAATTGATGGCTCCTCTCAGAATGCTACTACCACATGCCTTTTATCAACTTTTAGGGCATCTTATGCAGTACTTCCTCTGTAGGTCTTCCTTGACCTCCCCCTTCTTCTTTTTCTCTACTCTACATTGGGTTCATTTTCAATGGTCTCTGGTGTCACCTAATCTTTTCTCAGTCATAACATATATCACACAATATGATAATTGTCTCTTTACATGATATTTTTCTATAGTAAAATTAACATTTTGTCTATCCTTGTTTTTATAGTATCTTGAATTTCCATGGTATATAATACAAGTTTAATAAATATTTGTTGAATAGGTTAAGTCGCATTTCAGATAGCATTTCTGATGAAGCAACAAGATAATAAAAGAATGCAAGGACTTACGCTTTCAGTCCATCCACTAAAAATAAAAGAAAGGAGGGAGCAAAAGAGACAGAGAGAGGGAGAGATGAGGAAGGAAGAGAGGGAGAGATGGAGAAAGAAAGAGGAAGGAAGGGAGGGAGAGGAAAGGAGAAGGTAGGAGAGGGACAGAGGGAGGGAGAAAAATAAACATTTTGTTTGCCTGACCGACATTCTTCTCCTTGAGGATCCTTTCATAATGAAATCTCTTCAACTCCATTTAAGGCATGTTTTTTCACCTTCAGTGAACCAATGTGTTCCCTCAAGTATAATTCTCCTCCTCAATTATTAAGGTTATCTTTTGCTACATTATAAATGATTACAAAATTTAAAGTTTTGGGTTTTGTGGATTCAACTTAACATTCTATCTTCAAGTCTGTCACATGGTTTTGTGACAAAAATGGGATGGGGCTGGAATCTTCTGACGGTTCAGTAAGGATGAACATCCAATATGGCTTCTTCACTGACAAGCCTGGTGCCTCAGCACTCCTCCCTTTCAGGTCTTCCAGAGGTAAAAAGCAGAAGCTGTTAGGCTAGATATGGTCTATACCCAAGACTTACACAGCATCATTTCTGTAGTATTCTATTGCTCAAAGCAATCAAAGGGTTTTACCAAATTCGAGAAGTTGAGAAGTAGACTCAATTCCTGATGATTACTTTGCAGAAGAACATGGGGTTTGGAAGATACTATTATAGTCATTTTTGACAAATCCAGTCTGACATAGTTCTCTCTCTTGCTACAACAATTCACATCCCTCTCATATGCAACATACACTCACATCTCCTCCAAACTTCCAAATCTCATCCAATTATGGCATTAGTACAGAATTTCCTAATCTAAATCATGTCCAGATGAAGGTGAGGCTTCATGGGTGTGGTTTCTTTGATATAGTTTGAGTGTGGTTCCCCTTTCTCTGAAAACCTGTTAACTAAAGATATAAGTTATCTGCCTCCCACACTGATAACCTACAATGTTAATACAGCAATAAGAAAACTGCAAGAACAGTTACATTCCGAAAGAGGGAGAAATATGGCACACAGTTAATGGTCCATAGCATACTGAAATCTACCTAGGCACATGTTGCCACCTCCTTGATTAGTACCCTATGTGCTCCTTGAGGACAATAATCTGCTTCTCTGTGGTTCTTGGCTTAACTGCCTGGGATCTAGGCTCTGTACTTTGAGTCATCATTTGTTTTCTGAAAGAAGTGGTCCAAGTTTTCGTCTCATCTTTCTAAG
Organism: Equus quagga; assembly: GCF_021613505.1. Classification (NCBI taxonomy): domain Eukaryota; kingdom Metazoa; phylum Chordata; class Mammalia; order Perissodactyla; family Equidae; genus Equus; species Equus quagga. Next base: position 25,324,383 of record NC_060280.1, read on the forward strand.
CCTATATCTTGAGGCCTTCAATGACCCTTTTTCTTTTGAGCTATCTCTGTCCTTTTCACTCTAACCTGGCAGTTCTTCTGACAAATAACAGGTCTTAAAAATTCACACTTTTATCCAGAGGCTAGTGCTTCCTTTAAGAGTGAATAATGTATATAGAAAAAGTGAATGAGAGACAGATTTTATTCAAACTCAGAAATATCTGAAAACTTTATGCTTTCTATGACTTCTACTTGAAAATTAAACACTTTTTAAACTCATCTTGCTCTGTACATATTTTATTACTTGTGGCACTTTCAACATTCCCTCTGGAAATTTCCTTGATGAAATCCATTGGTTTATTAGGTATATTTTTTATTTTCTACCTTAACAAAAGTGACAGCTTTGTCAGTTGTTCCACTATCAGAAAGCACAGATCCCTTTTTTCTCTAGTATACAATAACAATTTTGTCACTACTTAAAGCCTTCCTTAACAGTTTCATTGGTACTCTACAAGCTTCTTTCCATCTATTCTCAAAGTCAATGCTGCACATTTCAAGTTTCTGTTACTACAGAATCCAACTCTTGACACCATTTTTTCTTACATTTAAGTATTATTAACATTTAAACATTAAAGCCCCAACATTTAATGGCTTTAAATTATATTTTATGATGTTTTTTCTCAACTGTGTGGACTCAACTGTGTAGCTCTCACTTGGAGTATCCCAGGGCTTGACGCTCAAGGCTTCTTCTTCACTCATATGTCAGTCACCTCAGTCCACCTCTACACTGACTCCTGTTCCATCAGAGTAGAACCCAGAGGGTTCTTACATGGTGGCACGAAAATTACAAAAGCTATGATAGCAGTTAAGAACTCTGCCAAGAACTGACACAGGTTGACTTCTACTTTATTCATAGCAGTTGTAGGGTCTCAAATTTATTGAAAGGTATAGAGGAGAGTCCATTCTTGGTGGAGAAGTGGCAAGATCACACAACAGAAGAGTATGTGATATGGAACATACAGTTATAGCCATGCTTGGAAAATACAATTTGCCACACTCAACTTTCTTTTACTTCCATCATAAATGATTCTTCAATTTCTTTTTTCCTCAGGTTCTATGTTATGTTCCCAAACAACTCCATCATTGCTCAGCAATGATTATTTTCTAGTGCTCCCCACGTTAGCTCTCATGCATGTAGTCTGCTCTCAATTTTGTGACTTAGGTTTTTTTTTTCTCTAGAGATTCCAAGATAGCCAAAACACCTTGGCTTATGCATACAGAGATTTATAGGGATTCACGAGAGCCAGAACACACCAGCACACATCTCTTACTTTTCAAGACATGCCATAATCTGCATGACAGCAGTTTCCTCCCATAACTCAAGAGCTTAGCTTAGCTTCTGACTCCTGCTCCATTGTGAAAAGACTCTCAATACACTCCAGGTGCTGTTCCAGAAAAAAAGGTGGGTTGGGCACAAGCATGGAATGATAAGTCATATAGAGGAAAGAAGTACTCGGATATTTTCACCAATTAAATATTCTGACAACCATTCATTCAACAGTTCACATTCCCACGTGCCAAAAATAATTACAGTCACAGTTGGCATCTGCCAATAATAAAATTCTTTGGAATATGGTGTCTTTACACTTTATGTGCTGTGAATGGGTAGTGTCTTTACTTAGAATTAATGGAAATAAATTTATTGCTGACGATTTTTCCTCATAGATTAGACTCAACCCAGACAGTGGTACTTACAGCTATTATGATATTCTTCTAATACCATCTTCTACATGAAGACCATCTTTAAATAGGATTGTTCACTTACAATTTGAAAGTGTTCTTTGATGGAGAGCTTTTTTTTTTTTTTTTGAGGAAGATTAGCCCTGAGCTAACATCTGCTGCCAATCCTCCTCTTTTTGCTGAGGAAGACTGGCTCTGAGCTAACATCCGTGCCCATCTTCCTCTACTTTATATGTGGGATGCCTGCCACAGCATGGCTTGACAAGCGGTGCACAGGTCCACACTCAGGATCTGAACTGGTTAACCCCAGGCCAGCATAGCGGAACATGTGAACTTATCGGCTGCGCCACTGGGCCAGCCCGGGTAGAGAGCTATTTTTTCACACAAATATATTTTTATTTTGAAGGCAGTGTGCTTCCCTCGAGTTCTTAGCGATAATAAGCTAAAATTTACCTTTTCCTTCTCATCTGCTCCTGCAATATATAAAATCTGGTGGCCAAAAAAGAAATATATTTTGTCCAGCACATTCTTCTTATAATCAAAGAGACAGTTACCAGAGCCTTCAAATTCTATTTTCATAATGATAAGAATTCTAAGTTTTTTAATAACTCCACCACTTTTAATTCAGGAAACAAATTTTAAAAAATGTGTAATTTGTAAATTACAAATTTTTCTACCCCACAGTCAAGAAAGAACATTGGTAGTTTTTCAGTGTCAATTAGATACAAGACTAAGTTATGCCATTTAATTCTTACATCAGAATTGCAAGATTTGTATTATGTCTTTTTTGTCCGTTGAGGAAATTAAAGCATAAAGCTTAAAACTTGACCAAGGGCACATCTAATAAGTGGCAGAGTTCTGACTGTATCTCATATATGCAGTACTTCAAAGCCTTTGATCTTTGAGTTATACCAGCTGACCTTCCTGCATACATTATCATTTAGCCACGGTGTGCCTTGTACTAAGTACAGCTAACATATAAAGCACCTTGATCAGATTAATGTCATCAACCAAGCACAGTACTGTACTAGTCTTTAAACCTCTGGGACACTGTCATTTTGACTCTCAAACAGTTTAAAATCAACTAGAAAGGAAAAATAATCAAAATATGTATAATATGATACCACTTTGTTATTTTTAATGAAAATGTGCACTGTTGGTGGCAATATAAATTTGTACAACCAGTAGGGAAAACACTATGGGAAGTTCTTCCAAAAATTATGAATGAAACTATCATTTGATCTGGTAATCTCACTTTTGGATATATATCCAAAGGAAATGAAGACAGGATATTGAAGAGATATATCAAAACCCCCATATTCAGTACAACATTATTCACAGTTGTCAGATATGGAAACAACCTAAGTGTCCATCAACGAAGGAACAGATAAAGACTATGTGATTTACATATATATACCACACACACACACACACACACACACACACACACACAATGGAATATGATTCAACCATGAGAAAGAAGGACTTCCTGCTGTTTGTAACAACATGGATGGACCCTGAGGGCATTATGTTAAGTGAAATAAATCAGGAGAGAAAGACAAATACTGTATGATACCACTTATATGTGGAATCTAAAAAAGCCAAACTCATAGAAACAGAGAGGAAAATGGTGGTTTCTAGGACCTGGGGGATAGAGGAAAAGGGGAGATGTTGGTCAAAGAGCACAAACTTCGAGTTATAGAATGACAGGTTCTTAGGATCTAATGTACATTATAGTGAGTATAGTTAACAATACTGTATTATCTGCACACATTGGAAAGCTGGTGTTTTCAATTGCTCTTCTAAACAACTGGCATTTAATTTAGAACTCTTGCCATAAACCTTAGACTGTTTGGTCCCTGATGTCACTGTGTTAATTCTCTTGCAAGACTGATTTCATACGGTATAGGGATCCTTTCCCTGGAACACAGTCCATGGTGCATCCAGTATTGTCCTATACCCTGTCTACCTCTGTGTGAGATCATGAAGGAACTTAGACGATGCCTTCTCGTTTATGTTTTTTACGTTTCCCCAACAAAATATTTTTTCTTTTTAGTTACATTTTTAAAAGACTGTCCATATACCCTCAATCGGCTCCATAAATTGCCTGTAGACAGACCCTGTTCATTCCAATGGATTCCCATGACTCTTTGTCTGTGACTCCCCTCTGTTCTGGAAAGCATGTTCTGTCCATGAGTGGAACATATGAGAATTGCTGGGAAGGTGATATTTTAAGAGTTGCTACGTAACAGTAAGAGATGAGGATTGCTGGATAAATACCCCATGTCTCTAACTCCGTGTTGGATCAGTTTGGAGTATGTTTCTTACATTTTTTTCGAGTATCCTTCTCAAGAAGGAGCTCTTGTAATCAGCAGCAGTAACCTGCTCAGTCACGCACACTTTATTGGCTTTCTCCCCTTCACTGTCTTACTTACTTACTCCCTCACAAGTTTTTTTCTTAGATCAACTCCCAAATACACAACATACACTAGAATTCTTGTTTTGGTTTTCTTTTGGGAGAACCCTTGACAGGGCATTCTTATGTCATACTCATGTTTATAGGTTGAGAACATCATAAGGTAAACTTTAATCTTCTGTTCCTGTTCTAAGAAATAGTATAAGTCATTAGCTTGGCCATTGAGGGGAAGAATACAAACTACTGTGGTAAATGGAGAAACTGACTAAGTTAAGATTCTTGGTGTTCATGTAGTGGTGATGATGGTGGTGCATGTGCTCTCTAGCCATAGACACAGGAAGGTCTGATATGAAAGGAGGACTAAGGGAGATACCGCAAACTTCAAAGTCTCAGATTTTCTTCACTAGCTTGTAAGCCCTTTGAGCTATAAAGATAAGAAAAATGGGAGATAAGAAGCTGTTTCATGTCCCTCATCAGAGAACAGTGCTTTGATTAATGGATTACATCTCAAAACTTTTAAACTATTACCTAATGACCTTTTGGGGGGAAAAAACTTCATAGTGACTTGCAATACCACACACACAGAGAATGAACCCCTTCCAAAGCCATCACAGGCACTGCTAGTCAATGGCAACTCTGAAAAGTAGAAGTGTTCACTTACCCAATAAAAAGACTATATGCTATATTTGTGCAGTTAAATAATGCCAAGTATCACATTATTGAGATATTAATACATAATTCTCTACTGCAGAATGATTTGTATATTTTGATTACTGATAAAGGCACATATGAGCCTGCTTCTTATGAATCGAGCACTCAGGGAGGTCAGATTCACACACGTCTGCACATACTTCTTCACATCCAAGTGAGTTCTGTTGATAGTGTTTTAAAAACGTAGAATTATGGTTAATATCATTTCATCATCTTAAGTAAAAGGCATTATTCAAATCTCACATGACTTCCTATACGGGGTTTTCCTCTGATTTCTTCTAAAATTTAAATTAGTTACTTCTCATATGTGAAAATGAATCTTTTGTTCTTATCTTACCAGGGCCTAAGTAACATCAAATTACACTTGCTCATTATTTTTATATTGTCACTATACTATGAGTTTTTGAAATCATGGAATATGTTTTTGACATTGTTACACATCCAAAGGATAAACTGTCTCTTGGTATTGCGTAAAGACACAATAGATATGCAGATATGGAAGGAAGAAAAAAACAAGAAAGAATGATGAAAGAAAGGAAAACAAAAAGAAAAGATAAGGGAAGAAGGGAAGGGAGAAATGGGATGATAGGAATTTATGAGATATATATACATTTTTTTCACCCAAGTTTATCTCATATTCTAATTGCTTTTATTTTAGGAATATAAGTTCTTTAAGGGAGAACACTATAACGTAAAAGTGTCACCAAGATAGATATAGTACAAGGAGTTTCTATCTTAAGGAAGGTCATGTTATTTTTGGATTATTGCCATGTGTCTGGCTTCAGAATACAAATCTGAGCAGCCCGCTTGCGGATCTCCTTGGTCTTCACACCATAGACAATGGGGTTAAGTGCAGGAGGCACAAGCAGATAGGTGGTAGACAAGAGGATATGGGCATAGGGTGATACATGTCCAAAACGGTGGCTAAAGAAGGAAAAGAAAGCAAGGATATAAAACTCCAAGAATATGACAATATGGGCAGTACAAGTGTTGAATGCTTTGAGTCGTGTCTCCTTCTGGGGAAGACGAAAAACAGCATGAAAAATCAGAACATAGGAGATGAAGACAAAGATCATGTCAAAACCTAGAATTGCAAAAGCCACAAAGAGCCCATATGATTTGTTAACATGGACGTTTTCTGCAGCCAGCTTGACCACAGCCATGTGCTCACAGTAGGAATGCACAATAACCACAGATTGGAAAAACTGCAGTCGTTTGAGTAAAATGGGTAAAATCCCAACAAGGACAGTTGCCCGGATTGCCACCATCAGTAGGATCCGAACTAGGAAGAGAGGTGTGAGGATGGATGTGTGCCTCAAAGGATCACAGATGGCAACATAGCGGTCAAAGGCCATGGCCAATAGGATGCCAGATTCCATGCCCTGCAAGGCATGGATGAAGAAGAGCTGGGTGAGGCAAGCGTCAAAAGCCATGGAGCAAGAGCCAAACCAGAAAATGGCCAACATCTTCGGAACAATGGCTGCACAGAGACCTAGGTCAGTGGCTGCTAGCACTGCCAGGAAGATGTACATGGGCTGATGAAGACTGCGTTCTGTAGGGATGATGATTAACAGGAAGATGTTCCCCATCAGAGCCACCAGGCACACGCCGAGGAAGAGAAATCCAATCCCAAACTGCATATGTTCTAGTCCAGGGATTCCAATCAGGGTCACTGTCTTTGGGTTCAGATATGACATGTTAATAGATCTCATCAGGCTGATAAATCCTTCCCTCACCACTAATTCTGACACTTACTCAGAGAAAATTATGGATGGTCAGGAAGAAGGGAATTATCCTCATCAGTTCTTCTGGAGCATGAAAAACGTGGATGGAAATGCGGCCATGTGACTTCGAATCTTTGGGAATCAATTTGCCAGTATCGGAATAGAATTCTTAGATATTTTTTCCAAAAGCTAACGTAGATGTTTGTAGATGAATCTCGTATTTATTACCTAGAAATTATAGAAATGGAAATTATGATTCTAAGATCATTGATCTTGCTAGTTTTTGAAGTGTTCTCGGATGGTGCCACAAAGACAACGTTAAATTTTGTTTATATCCATCTCCAAACTCCAGACATATTTCAGATTAGGTGAACTTCCTCTGATACACTCGAAGTTGTAGACTAGAACCTCAATCCCATAGTCCTGTTCATTTCTGTTCCAAGCTCAGAATCTCCAGATAATGGCAGCTTTTCCCAGTCCTCCCATTTTCTGTGGTTTAGGGAGTAAAATTCCTCCCCACAAATCTTAGAAATTGACTCTGAGATGGAAGAGTGAGAAGACTTGTTCTTTCAGCAAATATTGGTTGAGCTCCCTGTGTGCAGGTCCATTATGCAGGTTCTTAGAAGTGATGTGGAGGAGCTGTGTTTTTCATCAGCAGTGGCTGAGCATATTTGACTCACTGGCCCATTAGCTTTCAAAGTGGATGTGTAAGCAGAATGGGCTAGAAGATGATGTGAGTACTCACAAATCTTAGAAGAAACAGAAAGTTGAGAAGATAGATAGCAAGTCAATTGAATAACAAATCACTATTAATTAAGATAGGGTGGTAACATGCAGAATATTTTGATGACGTTAATGTGGTTCAGATACAAAAAGGCAGGGTTGGCTGTGGGCCACTCTACTGTTGATGATGGAACTCAACATAATCTAGGTGCTTTCTTTTATCTTATATTACCAGTTGGCATTGAAAATAATTTCTGATACTTTTGATTATATTTTCCCACTACACACCCACATCAAACTCCTGATATTTTCATAATTAATCTGCTCTCTTTCTTTAGAAATCTACTCATGAAGCTTAAGATAACTTTATATACTCTCTTTTTCCTTTTTCATTAACCATTCAAAAATCTTAAAATCATCCAAAAGTTTTATTCTATCTTCCTTATAATTTTGTCATAATCAAATACATTGAATAGGGAATACCATTTGGGATTTTGTCTTTTTTTTTTTTGAAGGGAAACTAGAGGGATTACTTCTATAAAATTATAGAAAAAATAGACTGGTTCACAGTCATTAGGAATATATATGTGAATACAACTAGAAAGTCCCCAGTGTAGAAAATAGAAAATATTTTAATAGTAGGAGGTCTAATCATATGAGCATCTGCAGCTACATGCATCTTTAGACTATGGCCAAGGCAATAAAGAGATAAATTAAAATAATTAGAAATTTTGTAAAAATAATTGCTTTTGATGCTTATATGAAATGAGTTTAGGTGGAGAAAGTGGTGGATTCCCTAGAAGTAATTGGTGATAAATAGAAATATATCTTGTTAAGGTGACATAAGCAGACAAAGGCAGAGCCTAAAGAAGCCATATAAGACAATACATCCTAGATAATTATTTATAAATTGTCTGACAATGTAAGGATAAAAGTAAAATTTAGCTCCAGACCCACCATTGTAGGTGATAATGAATTAATCATATTACTTTTCTTCTATACTATAGCACAGCATGTATATTATTTGTGTATATATAAAATTTTATAAAATATATATGAATATATGTTATTTTATACAATATATATGTATAAATAAAATTTTCTCTAATATATGATGTTTTGACATCTTGAAAAACCTTTCTGTCTGGAGAGAGACTGCCCATTCCTGACAGGACTAGCCAATTCTTAGAGATAGTAAAGGGCGCAGGTAGGAGCATAACTTTGATATGCAAACTAACCAGTCCAGAATCTTACCTCTATTTGGCCCATGTACTCCTGGAGGCAACATTCCTCCATCTTAATCATCCCAGGGTCATCCCCATAGCCCAAAGCCCACTAAAATTATTCAACCTGGTCAGTCCTAAACTGCTCACCTCCCCCTGCCTTGCCTTTCTGTTGGAAACCCTAGTAGAGGCTTTGCCCTTAAGCACCTAAGCACTATGCTCCTCCCACTTCCTCCACCTGTCTTCTGCCTTCCAATTACGCTGGTGTTTTTTCATTTAAACCTGTAAGGCATGGTGTGCCTCCTGTCTGTAGGATTTCTTGGTATAATAAACTTTGTTTTCCAGAGTCTCTCTTCTGTTTTCTCTTGTGGCCACACCTGACTGATCATCTTATAGTAAAAAACAGTAATATAAAATCATAGGATAGGCATTTAGAAATATAACATAAAATCTAATGCTGGCCTACTATTTACCTCATGTGAAATTTTGTCCAAGTTCTTTACATATACTTGACTATAAATGGGAATCATAATATCACTTAACTCGTTGAATTATTGGAAAGATTGAATACACTTATATATGAAAAACTCAACAAAAAGTACAAGAACATAAGCACTCGATGTTTGGTAGCTAGGGCGTGTCAAAACCTGTGCAGAACATCTATGAAGACAGAGACACATTACTGCCTTCCTAAGGAAGTGTATATCAAAAATACAGAAATGAGGAAATTTCCTGAATAAAGAATTGATTATAAATCCACGAGATGAAGAATTTCATGGAGCAGAATAACCATCCCCATTTGATCCATAAGATTGGACATTCATGTAAGCAGATGAAATGATCATTTTCACAATAAAAAAAATGACTTGCCAGTCATGTGCAGACCTTAGTGGAGTCAATAAATTTCACTAATTTAAATTGATTTGGCAATTTCATCTGAGAAACAATTATATCCTTCTTTAAAGTATTACTAGGTAGATGGAAAAAGCATTCATAACAAAACCACTTTTCTAAGAGTTTGCATTCAAAATAGCTTCTAAGCCAGCAAAGACATGCATTTTGTTTTCAATTTATCATTCTATAAAAATCAAGTGAGAAAATGTTCATTCCTGGTCTCTGAGTGAAAGAAAAGGAGGAAGGAATAGGAAGATATCATAAATTGAGGCAGTGTAAACCATAAGAAACAAGAAACAAAAAATAAAATATTTTAACGCCCCAGATAAAGAGAGGACTGTATTTCAGGGGATGGGATATGAGTTGCAGTCACTGTGGCAAGACCAGGTACCACAGCTGTTAAAGGCAATAGGATGCTTCTGTCTTTGACCTTCTCTCCACATCTTACAACCTCTCCTGCCGAAAGTGTGAACACACACACACACACACACGCCCAGAACTTTCTGAACCACAAACTCTCTCTTCCTATTTTTAATAAACTGAGCAATGTTAGAACTACTTTGTACTTAAACTTTAGAAGAGGAGCCTGAAAACCTTATTCTCAACTGCCCTGCCACTAGTTAACTGGGATTTGTCAGCTTAGTTTTCTTCGCATGTAATTAAGAAGATGGCACTAGGTTACATTTGTATCTCTTCCATCTCTAAGTGACATAAATCTAGCCCGTCTCTCATATTATTGATAAATAATCTTGCGGCAGAGAAAAAAAGGTGACATGTCACAGGAAAATGTGTTACTTTTCTGAGAGATACAGGATTAAGATCATCTGATTCCCTAGTTGTTTCAAATCCTTCTAAAATTTACCACAATTAGAAACACTGAGCTATACACAAGTCCCAATTCATGGAGAAGAAACTCACCCAGAAAAACAGGTAGGAGGCTAGAATGTAATACCAAGGGGTGGAACCGCTCTTTTCTGCCAGGCTTTGCATTTGGAAAGGTTTTAATAGCTAACTGTCTTTCATCATCTGCCATTAACTGTTGCTCTTCCTTGCCTTAGAATCTAAACTAATCCCAGGGCAACGTTAAAACCTGGCCCTAGAGAGGTCATTACACTTCTGAAACTCAGCCCCATTTTGCAGGAGAAAGCTATGCCTTTCCTGAGGGCATATAGTCAGAAAACACTCCGGTTACTTCATGAAACATTGTTTCCAAGGAATGAGAACAAGGAAATCTCAAGTCATGGGCACTTGAAAGCATGCTAAATTTACATGAGGAAAGAAAAATATGAAAAATGGAGAGCTTGTAGACTGGAAAGATGGCAGACGGTAATTTAGTCTACTTTCTGGCCTATGATGACAGAACTTTGTCCACTTTCAAGCTTGTAGCTTAAGAAAAAAACTAGATGTTTATCTTTATAATGTTCCTACAGCTGGAACTCATATAGCTACAAGAACTTCTATTTCTATTTTTACCGCTAATAAAATTATAAAATTGGTTGAAGCAATTATAGCACTTTGCAGCTTCCAAAAAAAAAAATAAAAACAAAAATGATAAACTTTTTATCTGAGTCAAAAAAAAATACTGCAGCCTTTCCTTGCAGAGTAGTAGTAGGGGGTTCCACTTATGAAAGATGAATTCTGAAAGATTACAGGGATGCAGAGAGTGTGTGCCCTTGTAGCAACTGTAAAAACTAAAATACCCTTTAAATACAATGAGAAATCTAGGTTGGTTTACTGGGAGAGAAGTGTTAATGTTCTGAACTATTCTCGAAGAAGATAACTGTGGCTTTTCCTTTGGTAATTGACCTCAGAGGAAAATTGTTGTCAGGGAACCATTTATAATCTGTATCAATCAACATAGACTAAATAATGCAGTAAAATAAATTCCCGACATTTCGGAATTTATAAAAAACAAAGGTATGTTTCACATTTATTTTTTAGCTTTGCCACTTTGATCTGGGCCTTAGGCTGAAGGTGCAGCCCCTGTGTGAACCACTGCTATTGTATCACTAGAAAGAGAGCCTGTGAAAGTAAATGATGACTTGTAAATCATTACTTCACAAGTGGGATTTCCATTTCTTTGGCCAAAGCAAATCACATGATGGAGACTGATATCATTAATATGGAAAATGGTGCTGACAAACTGAGAGGACTGATATAGATGACACTATTAGGAAAGTTTAGTAAATATTAGGAACTCATAATCCACTATATTGTCACTGCAAATATCCAGGGAGAGTTAATGGGTTGTAGCGGGAAGTTAGTAAATGAGGTGGCAAGAAGTACTTATTCTGGATATTTTAATAGGAACCCAAAACATTAAGAGATTTAACCAGGAGAAAAAAATATGCATAAAAAGCATTTTTTTAATAATTCTATCTCCAATCTTCATTAAAAATAAACAAATATATATATATATCTCCAATCCATGAGCAAAATAGGAGTAGAATAGATACTTCTTCAGTTACAAATGGCATGTCGGAAAAACATATGGTTAATGTCCTACTTAATGGTGAAAGACTGGCTGGTTGCTCTCTGTTATTAAGAACAAGGTAAGGATGTTCATTCTTATCATTCCTATTTAATATCATAATTGGCATCTTAGCATATGCAATATGCATAGAAAAATAAAGGGCATTAAGATTGAAAGAAAGAACTAAAACTACCCCTATTTGCAAATGACATGATTATCTATATGGAAAACACCAAGGCCTCTATACAATCCTCCTGGACCTAATGATTGATTTTATCAAGATACCATGATAAAAGATCAGTGTACAAAAATCAATTATATTCCCATACAATGTCAATGGACAATTGAAAACCAAATTTTTTAAAGTGCATTTTCAACAGCTGAAAAAAGAAATAGTTATAAATCTACTAAATATGTGTAGAATGTGTATGTTCAAAACTATACAACACTAAGGAAAGAGACAATAAGACCTATATAACTGTAGAGATTTACCATGTCCATGGATTTAGGACTCAAGATAGTTACAGTGTAAGCTATTTCCAAATTAATCTGTAGATTTATTGAAATTTAATGTATGTATCTTCTGTCTTGTTCTTCACTTAATATTATTTTTAGTGAAATAGCAATTATTAATTTTAATACAGTACAATATATTAATATTTTCCCATTGGTTAGATTTTTATATTTTATTTAAGAATCGTTTGCTTATTCCAAGGTCATGAAGATATTCCCCATATTTTCATGTATAGCTTTATTATTCTGTCTTCCACATTTAGATAAAAAATAAATCTAGAGTTGATTTTTATTTTTGACAGAGTGAGGTTGTAGTCAAGGTTTATTTTTCTGCAAATGAATACTTAATTTACTCAATATCATAAGTTGAAAAGAAAAAACTTTATACTCTACTGCATTTTGTGGCATCTTTGTCGTATTCAAAATAAGATCGTTGCTGTATGACCTATTCTAGATTTTAGAAATTTTACATTGGTCAGCTACTCTTATCTGAGTCAAGACACAGTATGAGAATGAACATAACTTCGTGTGTGAGACTTACTATAGCTTACGAGGTATAGTAGAACATTGTTTTGATTAGTCATCTGAGGACCTGGAGCTATGTTACGGTGTAAGTGCACAACTACATATGATACAGATATTTACATGTAGAACACAGAGCACTTGTTTGGATAAAAAACAAGTCAGGGCATGACATAATTTGTATTATTGTGCTTGTTCTTGCTAGGTGATGCAACTTCCCTAGGGCATCTTTTACACAATCTCTATTTGAGAATTGAGCAAAAACATAATTTAAAAGCAGGATTATGAGAGAAATATTTATTTTGGGCAACTCCTCCCCTAGCATTCTAGGTAATCTGACCCTGTTCAACATGTTTATACTCTTTGATATCTAAAAAATGCATTTCACATAGACATTTGGAAATGTGATGATGATCTACCACGCTTGGAGCATTTAGCAGAGTTATTAATTGACCTAGCAATGTGGCTGACTTAGTGGAAGACAACAGATGAGCAGGTCCAAGGTAGTAAAATTCCAAGATGGATACGAGGGTAAAGCACCCATCCACCATTTAAGGCTTTATTGTAGCAGTACATGGAAAAGACATAACTTGACTATTTGTTTGAAGTAGCTGACTATCTGGGTGAAGCAGTAATGACAGCTTTATTGTCAATGAGTCAAGAATAATGCCTTACTGGCACAGAACAGTACAATACACCATAGTATAAAATAACTTCACCTGTACAATCAAATGACTAAGCTTGTGAACTCTGAAAGGTGATGCAGACATCATTCCCCTCACTATGATTTAGTTATTACATCTAAGAATGCAAATCCAGAGAAAGAATTTATGAAGGAAATTTGTGCTGAAAGAATTATCTTCTCCTTTCATGGACTATGAAATGGGCCTCTCCATAAACCTAAATATATCTGGGCTGATGTGAATGATAATGCCATCAGGCCAGATGATGGTTACAGTCCAAACCAAACCATGATATTTGACTGAAGGGGATAAGGTGTGCCTGCATTTCCCGTACACCAAAAGGCCAATAGGCTTTAGGTCCCATCCATTCTGGGAAGTGTCTGAAAATTTCCCTCCATGAAATAAGTAAATCAGATATCCTGCTAAATACCTGGGCTAGGAGGACTGCAGGAGAGGAAGCTGAGTACTCAGTCCTGTAGACCAGACATATTCATAAATGGTTTAGGAGTCAGGAGCTGCTGGATTCACTCTTACCCTATGAGAATTTAGCTAATGGAGAATCTCCTGAGAATTTCTGTGTGCCCACCTGAGTGCTCAGAGTTTCTACAGGGCAGTTAAACTCCAAGAACAACTTCAATAGCAATACTAGAAGTTCAACCTAGGCGATGTTCTAGGAGCAACAGGAATACTGTCGATTGCAGAGGCAGAAACAATATGGTAACATCCATGCACCTGCACAAAAGCCTGTTTGACTACCACTCTTGCATTATGATACCATGGGGGATCAGGACTTGACAACCAAAATGTATTTCTTTGGCTTGATTACTTTTTAAGAACAAAAGACTCAGGAAGAAACTTTGACCTTCCCCCTGACTGCCTAAAAGAACTTAAGATAGAAGGGCTGCTCTAGGAAGGAGCTAATACCATAGATAACTATAGTATGATAATACACTAGTGTGATAGACAGAGAGGAACCTTTCAAAAGCCATTCAAAGTCCTCTCTATCCCTCATTGTCTTCACAAGGAATGGTCAACATTTGTTTATCAAACATGTGCTTTTCCATATCCATGTGAATTGCCTCCCTCCCCTTTGGATTTCCAAACCACTACCCCTAACATTCTCCTTTATCCTTAGCTGAAGATGATATTTAAGGTGGTGGCTTCTGCCATTTTGGCGAGTTATTCAGTTTTCCTGAGTTTTTCCCATGTATACATGTTGTTAAATTTTGTTTGACTTTTCTCCTGTTATTCAGTATTATGTCAATTCAATTCTTAGAGCAGCTAGAAAAACCTAGAGGATAGAGGAATAGTTTTTCCTCTCCTACAGTACCCTATATTAGAATCTAACCAATGCTCTGTGCTGTCATTTAGTAAAAGATATTGGGAATGCAGATTCACAAAACTCCCAAAATAAGACACCCTGGCTTGATGTTTTAAAAGTTCAAACCAGAAGCATATGAATCACGCTTTATTATTTTGTTACTGGAGTATGACTCTGTTCTAAGTCTTGATAAAATCCCAACTTTAATAATGACATTAGTACATTTGTTGTTTTTCTAAAAGTGATAAAAATTATATGGTCTATGGTTTGATACATTCATTCTTCTTAAATTCTATTCATTGTAAACTTGTTTGTGATATTTGATAGTAAAAGCTATTAGGGACCTAGACAAATTAATTGCGCAAAGAAATAATCTGACTGGTCAGGTTACAGAGAGAATATCAATGATCTATTATGTGATACAAATGCTTTTGATCAAAGACATGATCTTTTATTATTATTATTATTACTATTATTATCATCATTACTTTTAAAGGTTTAATCAAAAGTCACAAGATGGAAGGATGAATTTGTCCTTAGGTTAACTTTATAGCTCTATTCCTCTATATAGAATATACAAATGGACCCATAAATGTGTTACCAAATATCATTGCCTAGTGTTAAAAAAGAAAGAAAGAAAGGAAAGATGGAAAAAAAAAAGACTTCAGATTGGTAAATTGCCTCCAGAGTAGAACTTCTCTAAAGTTCTAGTTTGGACCAAAGTTCTTGATGTGACTTTGGACATTCCTAGTTTAACATCTCAGTAACTGAACTTCTCTCTCCTTGTGGGGCCCTGCAAGCTATTCTCATGGGATCTGCCAAGATAAATTTGCTCTTGTAAGTTATAGAGTGTTAAAATCACAATGAATCCGCATCTGTCAGATAATTCTCTCTTAGAGCATTTACTTTAGAAAACTTTTAATTGTAATTTCTTTATCTTCTCCTTTGACATATGAATCATTTAAAATAATCTTGAGAGTTTTACAACTTAGAACTGCTTTCTCAAGGACCTAGGAGCCCTTGTTTTGGAATACATTCCTCAAGGAAGATATTGCACCTATCTCCCAGTCTCTGTGAGGAGGTAAGAGCCTGACTTTGGTGTGCCCATGCTCCAAGCTTTCCCATCATGAAGACAGCAGAAAGTTTACTCTACATGTTGTATAGCCAATTAGCAAATGCAGATGGCCTACAATTCCTCCAACTCAGCTCTTAAAATTCTCTCTTCTTTGATTTCAGGTGTAGGGGAGGAAGACATTTCCTTTACCCACTCTGGGCCCTTCTGGCCAGACAACAAATTAAACTCACATGAGACAGAGTAACAGGAGAAAATTAAACAAAGCTTTACAACATGTATACATGGGAGAGGTTCAGGCAAACTGAGCAACTTGCCAAAATGGTAGAAGGGCTCACCTTAAATACCACCCTCAGCTAAAGACAAAGGAGGATATTGGGGGTCATGGGAACCAGTTATGGGAGGTTACCAGATGAGTAGAGTAAACAAGAGTCAGGTTATTATGCAGACTTGAGTCCTTGCCTTCCACATTGATAAGAGTTTCCAGAGGTAAGGTCATCCTCCTTCTTCCTGAGACAGAGAGGGAGACATCTTTACAGATGGAGATTTCCTTTACAAGATAAATGTCTTTTAACAAAGGGTAAGTAAATTCTACTTTTCAGAGTTTCTTTCCTGTCTGCAGTTTTTAAAAGTAACCAGCCCAAAATAATCCTCATGCCAAAGAAGCATATCTTGGAGTGGCCAATTCCAGTCCCCCGCACAGGTGAGTTGAGGCCTCGTACATGGTCTGTGCTTCCCTACTGTATTGCTGGCAATAATATCAGAATAAAATGAACTTGTTTGCTCATCTTGTCCTATGGAACTTTTTTCTTTAACAGATGTCAAGGAGAATTTTTGTTGGTCATCTATGTAGGTAAAGATCATTATGAATACTACACTCATTGAAGACACGGCCCTGCTTGCATGCTGTTGATAAATAAATTGCAAGAAATAGGATGTATTGGAGTATATGAGGAAGCCATATGGCATAAAACTAATTCAGCCTGACATTGTTTTTCCAAAAGGGCCTGACATGGACATTGAGCATGCATTGTATATCTGCTTTAAACATTTACTATATCCCAAAGACAAGAACAAAAGGCCTTAAGATGCAACTTCCTCCATGTTGGCATTTCCTTAAGGATGAGTATCTCTCCCTAGGTTAGGGATTGATTGGCTTGCTCACCCTGTGTCCACCGAGCTTGAAACAGCAGACCAGCTACTCCCTATGTGAAGTGTTGTGCTGGCTAGGCAATCTCCTGACTGCTGTAAAAGGGGCATTCCAATCATATGTCACAGATGCTCTTTGACAGTATATAACCACTCTGTACACCCTACTTCCTTGGAGAAGGAAGGTCCTGGGCTAAGCTAGTCCTTAGATCTGGCTGAGAATAAACTCACCTCAATTTTCATCTATAGATTGGTTACCGATTATTTGCATTGATGTTGTGTTTCCAGAACATGTACCAATCACTTTATTGTTTTCCATGAAGGATCTACTGGTTAACAATTGATTGCCTCTCAGCTCCAAATTCACTTTTTCCTTCTCTGTGAAAATGTAGTATAGGAGAGGAAGAAATTTTCCTCTACTTATTCTAGTTCTTCTGGCTTGTCTAAGAATTAAATTGACATGAGATGGATTAACAGGTGTTGATGCAAAATAGCCAATAACCATTCTATAGATAAGAGAAATAAGGTGAGTTTTACCTGAGACAGAGGGAGGATTATAACCTGCAAAGGCCTTTTCCAAAAAGGAAGAAAGTATTCCAGAGGAGCATGATTTTCAGTACAGTCTTATATCTTTTTAAGAACAAAGAACATACATCAAAGATGCCCAGGATACGTATTCATCAAAGTTTCAAAGAGGTATTCAGTTGCAAATTACCAGGTCAACATGACCCCATGTTGGGAAAGGGACTAATCTAGGCATTACCAATAGGGCAGAGGAGGGAAAGTACAAGTTGTTATCTAAAGAGAGTACATTCTTTACTTTAATGGTTAAAGCAGATCTACAATGTATATTTGATAGGCCATAAGTCAGGCTTTTTAGTTCAAGCCGAATCAGTTTTGAACCCAAATATTTACTCCATATACCTTAATATGGAAAATCCCTTGTCACAGGATAAAATTAAACAAAAATTTAATGACATATATATCTCCTGTATACATGGGAGAGACCCAAGAAAACTTGAGTAATGACAGAAGCCACTACCTTAAATACCATCTTCAGCTAAAGACAAAAGACGTTGGGGCAAGTCAGTTTTGAGCTGTTACCAGGAAAAGAACAGTAAACAAGGATAAGGTTATTATGCAGATTTGTCACTGCCTTCCATGTTTAGAAGAGTTTCTAGAGATAAAATCATCCTCCTCTCCCTGGTACAACTAGGGAGATACTCTTATAAATAGAGATTTTCTTCACAAATGTAAAATGTCCTTTACATAGGGTAACTTCTACTTGATTTTCAGTTTCTCCCATGTCGACTGTTTGTTAGAAATAACCAGCCTAAAATAATCCTTATGCCCAAGAGACATATTTTGGGGTGACAAATTCTGTTCCCCTCCTTTGGATTGGATTCAGAATGATACACAGACAAATTGTGCTGTGAGAAGAAGTAGTATTTGATATGTATGTGAAACTTTAATGGATACTTTGGAATATTTACACAATAATGTTAAATTTTATCAACAGATAAATTCAGTTCAAGGTACAACTACTTCATATTAGCAATAAATTAAATCCTTCAAACTTGCAAATTCCTCCTGTTTGAACATCACCCCACTGTGTATGTAACAGAGTGACTATAATTAGCACAGTGTCATGTTATCTTTCTAAATTGATTTCTAGGATGTTTAGGTTTTTATAATGGAATACTCAGTATACTTTGTGCTTATTAACTGTATCTTTAACCCATACTTCTTACATTATTGCATTGCTGAATCAAAAATTGAAAGATAACGGTATTTTTTTTTTACCATTAAAATGGCTATAGGAATATAGCTTTTGGTATTTATTCAGCAGGTAGCTGTTTATTATGTCATTGGATAATGCTTGATAAATATCAATTAAAAGTCAAGGGCTGAGAACGATGCCATGGAAAATGGGAGAGTAGAGAACTCAAAGAATCAGTCCCTCCACTGAGACAAGGATAGCTGACAAATATCGACAGAATAAACTTATTCAGAGTGCTGGGACCTAATCCAAACATGACAAGAACCCAGAGGATGGCTTAATGAAAAAAAAGGCAGCTGAATTTTGGTAAGAGAGTATTACGACATTTTTGCTTCTTCACCTACCATCTTCCATTCCCCAGTGCAGCAGTGGCTGTGGGAATGGCAGCCCACATTTCTGATGAGGCTTGCAGGTGTCAGGAGGCTAATATGGACTTTGATCTTAAAATACTGTAGTTGTGCATTTTGACCTGTCTGTTAGTTCTCTTAGAAACCAGCACAGAGCATCACCTTTGCTCCCAACAGCTTGGGCTAGAGCTGCTTTTTGGGAGGAAGTGGGACCTGTCAAAAAGATTTAAAGACAAACACTGCCTTACTAGAACAAGGGACAAGAGTTGAGACAAGCATCAGACAGTTCCTAAGCCCTGAAAGGAGGAGATAGAAAAAGACATTTCTTGGGAGAATACAGTCTCAGGAGGACCACTGCATATATCACGGAAGATGGTATGTAACAGACATGTCCAGGACTGGAAACTTGCTCAGAAAAGACCTGAGAGGACCTAGACCTACCCTGTTTGTGGATCTGTGGGCTCTGTTTAAGCAGGTGGTGAAAGCTAAGGCAGAGTTGTGGATAGTAGGGCTTAGCTTGAAGAGACCCAAATCAAAACCAGGATGCAAAGTCTGGGAGATTAGTTCTCTCATTCAGAGATCTATGAGACCCTTCTCATTCTATATGACTAGCTTTAGAATACCAAAACCAGATAAAGGCATCACAAGGATAAAATTTTAGACCAACATCCCTTATGGATATAGATGTAAAATTTCTCAACAAAATACTAACTAACCAAATCCAAAAGCATATTAAAAGATTATATACTGTGACCAAGTGAGATTTATCCCAGGAATGCAAGTGTGGCTCAGTATAACAAAATCAATGTAATATACTACATTAGCAGAACAAAAGGGAAAAAAATACATGGTCATCTCAGTTGGTACAGAAAATATTTGAAAAATCTTACACTCTGTCATGATAAAAACACTCAGAAAACTAGGAGTAGAAGGAAAATTTCCCAACGTGATAAAGGGCATTTATGAAAAACCAATAACTAATTTTATTCACAATGGTGAAAGACTGAAAACTTTTTCCTAAGATCAGGGTAAAAACAAGGATGCCCAGTTTTATCACTGCTACTCAACACTGTACTGAAAGTCTAGCCACAACAATTAGGAATGAAAAGGAAACAAAAGACAGCTTAATTGGAAAGGAAGAATTAGAACTATTTTTATTAAGAGATGGCATGATCCTGTATAGAAAGTTCTAAATAATCCATAAAAATAACTACTAGAGCTAAGTTTTAAAATTCAGAAAAGTTTTAGGATAGGAAATGAATATACAAATATCAATATGTCTATACACTAGCAATGAACAATCCAAGAAGGAAATTAAGAAAACAATTCTCTTTACAATACAAAAAGAATACAATACTAAGAAAACAATTAACCAAGGAGATACAAGACTTGTATACTGAACACTACAAAGGAAGTGAGAAGACAACCTTAGAACAAGAGAAAATGCTTGTTAATTATATATCTGATGAAAGTAGGGATCTTTTATAGAAAAAACTCTTACATTCAACAACAAAAAAACCAAAAACTCAATTAAAAAATAGGCAAGTGACTTGAATAGACACTTCTCCAAAGAAAAGATAGAAACAGCCAACAAGCATATGAAAAGATGCTCATTATAAGTCATTAGAAAATGCAAATCAAATGCGCACTGAAAGATACCACTTCATACACGCTAGGATCACTGTAACAAAAAAAAGAAAAAATGTTGGTGAGGATTTGAAGATGTTGGGGCCCTTGTATGTTACTGGTGGGAATGAAAAATGGCTTAGTGCTGTGAAAAACGGTTCAGAAGTTCCTCAAAAAGTTAAACCAAGAATTAGCATATGACCCAGCTATTGTACTCTTCAGCACATACTCAAAAGAAATGAAAACAGATACTCAAAGTACACGCGCATGAGTGTTCATAGCAGCACTGTCCACGATAGCCAAAAGGCAGAAATAACTCAAATATTCATCAACAGATGAATAGATAAACAAACTGAAGTATGATAGCAATATATACATATTATGTATTATATATGTAAATATTGTATACTATTAATATATTTTATATTTGAATATTGCATGTATTAATATATATTATATACATGAACATCATTCTGTCATATAAATGAATTAAGCACTATGACATGAATGAATGTCTAAAATTTTATGCTAACTGAAAGAAACTAGACACAGAAGGTCAGAAATGGTATGAGTTTATTTATATGAAAAATCCAGAATAGATAAATCCATAGAGACAAAACACAATTTGTTGGTTACCAGCAATAAGGAAGAGGAAGAAGTGAGCAACTTCTTAACATGTATAGAGTTTACTTTTGGGATAATGAAAATGTTTTGGAACTGTAGAGGTAGTTGTTACATAGCATTGTGAATGCTACTGAATTCCTCACTTTAAAATGGTTAACTTTATGTTATGTGAATTTCACCTCGATAAAAAAAAAAGGAACTGTCTGGTTGGCTTTGAAAACGTACTGTGTAAAAAGGAAGTTATGTAGAAAGTAAAAGTTCGGAACAAGTTATTGCATTTTCTAATCAAAGTTATTTTTTAAGTTCAAATAGGTATTTAAATTCACACAACCCAAAAAGGCCCTTCCTTGATAAGATTCATAATGGAAGTGGTGGAAGGAGGAATTCTTGAATTGTTTTTGAACTTAGGGAAAAGCGCTCATTATTTCACAACTAATTGTGAAATCAGCCATAAACTTTTCATGGAATCTGTCTTGAGTTTCATTGAAACAGTCTTGACTTTGTCAATATTTTTTTAATACATTCGGATGGTTACATGGTTTTTCTTACCTATTTTTTTTAATATAGTTAACATTATTAATTATAAAATGCTAAAGCATTGTTTTATTTCTAGATAGAGTCACTTGATGTTTATTATCATGGTATTGATTTTTTGTTTTGATTTGCCAATATTTTGTTAAGGATTGTTTTGTCTATTTTCACGACAGGTATTGATCTTGTATATCATTATCAGCTTTTGGAACCAGATATAAACCGGGAGCTATTATTTTCTTCTGCGTTTCCTGAAAATGTTTGCTTTGAGTCAGATATTATTTATTGCTTAAATGTTTGATATAATTCACAAATGAAACTACATTTGATTACGTGAACATTTTAATATAAAAGAAAAAACAATCGTAAAATTTACATTGAACCATAAAAGTCCTTGAACAGCTAAAGCAATCTTGAGAAAAAAGAAAAGAGCTGGAGGCATCACATTTCCTGATTTTAAACTATATTAAAAAGTTGTAGTTTCAAAGCATTTTGGTACTTACATAAAAACAGACATATAGATCAGCAGAACAGAAGAGAGAGTCCAGAATTAAACCCACACATATGCAGTCAACTGATTTTCAGGAAAGGCGCCAAGAATACACAATGGGAAAAGGACAGTCTCTTCAATAAATGGTCCTGGGAAACTCAAAATGCCAAAAAATGAATTGGGCAGAGGAAGTGAATAAACATTTTTCCAAGAACACATACAAATGGCCAACAGGTACAGAAACATGCTCGACATCACTAATTATCAGGGAAATGCAAATCAAAAATATAGTGAAATACCTTTTAGGATGGTTATTATCAAAATGTCAAAAGGTAAGTCTTGGCGGGGATGTAAAAAAGAGAGCCCTTGTGCACTGCTGATGGGAATGTAAGTCAGTACAGCAACTATGAAAAACACTATGGAGGTTTCTCAAAAAATTAAAAATTGAACTACTATGTGATCCAGCAATCCTACTTCTGGGTATATATCCAAAATAAATAAAATCATTATCTTGAAGAGATGTCTGTACTCCCATGTTCATTGCAGCATTATTCACAGTAACTGAGATATGGAAACAACCTAAATGCCCGTTGACAGAAAAATAGTTAAACAAAGTATGATAAATGTGAGATATATTTGTCATTCAGCCTTAAAAAAGAAGGAAATCCTGATGTTTGTGACAATGTGAATGAACCTAGAGGAAATTACACTAAGTGAAATAAGCCAGACACAGTAAGACAAATATCACACAATCTGGCTTATATATTTAATCTAAAAAAAGGTCTAACTCGTAGTAACAGAGAATAGAATGGTAGTTACCAGAGGCTGGCGATAGAGGAGAAAGGGAGCTATTGATCAAAGGGTACAAACTTTCAATTATAAGAGGACTAACCCCTAGAACCCTAATGTACAGCATGGTGACTATACTTAATAATCATATATTGTACACCTGAAATTGCTAAGAGAGTAGGTATCAGTTATTCTAACTACATGCACAAAAAGGGAACTGTGAGATGATGGATATATTAATTCGTTTGGTTGTGGTAATCTTTTCACAGTGTACACATATATACATACCAAAATGTCATGCTGTTCACCTTAAATATACATAACTTTTATTTGTCAAAAATAAATAAATTAAAAATTTTAAAAGCCTCACTTGCTTTATGGGTTTAGGGATATTCAGGTTTTATATTTCTTGTTTTCCAATTTTTGTAATTTATGTCTTTCAAGCATGGTGCTTATTTTATTTATATTGTTGAATTCATTGGTAGTAATTTATGTACAATATCCCATTATTGATGTTTTAATGCATATATTACATAGTAAAAAACCTTCTTACTTTCCTTGTGCCAGTGATTCATGTTCTCTCTCTCTTTGGCTTTGTACTTTTTCCTTATAATTTACTTCATATTTCATTAAAGCCTGTTCTATCATTATCATTTCCATCTTTCAATTTATTTATGTTTAATTAATTTTTATTTTTCTTACTTTTTAAGGTATAAACAAACCATTGATTTGTTTTTATATATAAAAAGCAACAAAATGAAAACTACATAATGTACATTCATTTTAAAGACACACAAATTAGACCTTAAAATGGGTCATAATGCAAGTCTTAACACGTTTCAAATATTTAATATTGCAAAGAATGTATTCTCTGAACACAATCAAATTAAATTAGAATATAGTAATAAAACATTATTATTCCTTAAATATTTGGAAATCAAGCAGCCCATGCCTCAATATCTCATGGGTTAACACAGAAATCACAATGGATATTGTTCTTATTTTTTAATTGAATAAGAATGAAAACACAGGATGTCAAAATGGGTGGTATGCAACAAAAGCAATGGTTAAAATAAATCCACAGTTGAAAACGCAGACATTCCAAAAGAGAAAGTTAGAAAGCCAATCGTCAAAGCTTCATTATGAAGAAGTAAAAAAGAACGGGAAATTAAATACAAAGAAAATAAAAGGAAGGAAATGTAAAATTTAGATTAGAACTCAAATGCATTACAGGTAGAGAATATCATTGTTAACCTGAATACTTATTTTAAAATTTTTCCTTCTTCTCTCCAAAGCCTCTTAATACATAGTTGTATATATTAGTTGCATGTCCTTCTAGTTGTGGCGTGTGGGACACAGCCTCAGAATGGCTTGACAAGCAGTACTAGGTCCTCACCCAGGATCCGAACCTGTGAAACCCTGGGCTGCCAAAGCAGAACACGTGAACTTAACCCCCGGGCCACAGGGCTGGCCTATTTGAGTACTTTTTATGTCAACCTAGCTATAGTTTTGGAAATAAATGCTTTTAAGATTGAGCATAATGGTGTGAAACCTCAGAAACTAACACACACAGTCCAAACTCTCTCCTTCTGTAGGAAATAGAAATATTCTCTACATGACCACAAATACTTGATAGATCCCTGCTGGGATTCATGATTCAGAAGAAAAATCTGTGCCACACGCTTACGAATTACCTTATTTTTTACACCATAGACAATAGGGTTGAGTGCTGGTGGCGCAAGGAGGTAGATGGTAGACAGAAGAATGTGGGTAGAGGGGGCAACGTGTCCAAAACGGTGGCTGAAGAAAGAGAAGAAGGCAAGAATGTAAAACTCAAGGAAAACAAAAATGTGAGCTGTGCATGTATTAAATGCTTTAAGTCTTGCCTCCTTTTGATGTAGACGGAAAACAACCTGGAAAATAAGGACGTAGGAAATGAGGATAAAAATCATGTCAAATCCCAGAATTGTAAAACCCACGAAAAGACCACATATTTTATTGACTTGGATGTCTTCTGCAGCCAGCTTGACGACAGCCATGTGCTCACAGTAAGAGTGGGCAATTACAATGGAATGGAAAAGGTGTAGTCTTTTGATTAGAATGGGTAATAGACCAACCAACACTGTAGCTCGGATTGCCACCATCACTATCATACGACTCAGGATGGAAGGTGTAAGGATGGATTTGTGCCTCAAAGGATCACAGATGGCAGTGTAGCGGTCAAAGGCCATGGCCAACAGGATGCCAGACTCTATGCACTGCAAGGCATGAATGGAGAACAGCTGGGCTAGGCAGGTATCAAAGGCCATGGAGCAAGATCTGAACCAGAAGATGGCCAACATCTTGGGAACAATGGCTGCACAAAGTCCTATGTCAGTGGCCGCCAACACGGCCAGGAAGATATACATGGGCTGGTGCAGGCTGCGTTCTGTAGGGATGATGATTAGCAAAATGATATTTCCCAAAACAGCCACTAGGCACACAGCAAAGAAAGGAAACCCAATCCAAAACTGCACATGTTCTAGTCCAGGAATTCCAATCAAGATTACGGTTCTGGGGTTCAAATATGATACGTTGATGGATGCCATAGAGGTTGGTATTCTGTCTTCTCACTACTGGTTCTGATACCTGCAGAAGAAAACTTGGATGGGAAATGAAAATGCTTCAGCCCTCACTGTCATTCAACCATATTGAGCATTGAACAAGTAAGTTCAGTGCTTTGGATGGCAATTTGGCTAGAATGCCCTGGGGTTCTACAATACACCTTAGGATGGCAGAAGCAGAAAATCCTGCAATACCTTTACCAGAGCTGAAAAATGAAAAAGTTTCATGATTCCTGACTTAGCTCTGAGCCCTTGTAGACAAGGAAAGTATGAAACTGAGAGCACTGACCTTTGGCATCGTTCATGAGCTGTAGCCTAGTTTGTTTGAAAAGTCACCATTGGGTATTCCCTTTATGTCTACTTCTAAGTGCCAGCCAATTACAGTTGGAAATTCTCCTGAGAGCACTGGTGTCTGGAAGAAATGCTGTTTCTGTCACCTTGTGTGCGTTAGTATATAATCCTATGAGAGCTTCCAATATTAACCACACTACTCCTGCTCCTGGAGAGTGAGTTATTTATACGTTAGCCATTGGCACTGGTTCTTAAATGGGGTTTGTTAGAAGAGAGTTTATCTTTCATATATTAACAGATTCCTTTATCAAAATATTGAACAAACTACTGTTTTTTATGGAACTAAATTGTGGCCCTAATAGGAGATTTGAAGAGGGTGGGCTTTCAGACACAGCCAGGTGAAGTTGATTCTCTAAATGAATTAAGGCCCCTTTATGTTTAGGGTAGATTTGTTGAATGGAATAGGAATTGTGAAATAGACTGTTTTTACTGGGCCTTAGGATAAAGCAGAAGAAAAAGGAGAAATGGAGAAAAAAAATAATACAGAGGTACCAAATTCAAGAAGAATGGGCAATTTAAAATAAGATAGTGTATTAAAAAATAAAAGCAGAATCTGGCTAGTTTAAACATAGTCTGAAGCTAGATTAGCGTAATTATGTTTTCTTCCCAGAGGTTAAAGATCAGTGGATCACTATACTCCTTGAGCTCTGGGTAAGATTCCACAGTGGGCTTCTGATTTTTCCTTTTTAATAGCTTTATGCTATATTCTGACTCCATATTATGACTCTATACTCTAAATGGTTAGCTGTAGTTTGAATATTGAAGCACCTTTAAATATAAGGCTCAGCTCTTAATACCTCACTACTTCTACAATCTGTCCAGATTTTGACTCATATTCCTTTTAGGAGGATTCAAATCAATTTAAGAAAAACAGCTTTTTTTCTCCTTTTGGTCTCAGTTTCATTAATCACTTTCTAATATTTCAATCATTTCACATTTGCTCCAATCTCTCAATGCCTAAGCACTGATCCTAATCACTGTCACAAAGAGATTTCCTCAGATCTGTCATCTCCAGACACGCTGGAAAAAGAAATCCTTTATGAATAGCAGTAGAAGTCTCTACTTCTGTTTTTCTCTGGATGGCAATTTCTTGAAAACTATCAGATAAATAGTTATTTCATGGCCACGTGAATTACTTGTGTGAGAGTTTAAAAGAGAATTTTTGTACAATAATTCTTATATGAAAGAAAAAAATCAATAGGGGAATACTGGAATCTATTTGCTTATGATCCTGCTACAATACTAATGAGTGGACTGTACTTAATTAGTCATAAATATGGATTAAAGCAATAAACATCTTTGTGAAAAATAATTTGCTTTGACACCGATGTGTGGTTTTTGGAGGTATGTGGTAGAGGAAATAGTGAAATGTATGAACATTGTTGCTAATACTTAGGTATATGAGTTGACAGAAAAAATAGAAGGTGAAAGAGAAAGATCTCATAAACTAAAAATATCAGTATTTCCTTTAAAGTCATTTAATAATTGCCTGATAGTCAAAAGGCAAATATAAATATTATGCTTAACCCCCCTTACTTGATGATAATGCTTTTATCAGATTACTTGCCCATTGTGATATTTATTTGGTCTTCATCCCTACTTCTGGCACAGAGCTCCTAATATGCTTGTAAATTCCTAAGTGATAAGAGCAATAAGAGCATCCTTTGTTATAATATTTGGCCTTTTGTTCTCAGTTCCTGAAATAGCTCCAGAGCAATAAAGGTAAAAGGAATGTCTTTTGTTATTCCTAACAAGCACCTTTAAACTACACCTGAGTTTATGTTAATGAGGTGAATTTTGGGAAGCCCCTAGATAACCACAGGATGGGGCTAGTGGCCAGGGCAACCAAACTTGTGACTGGGTTCCTCACAGTTTACTCTACTCATCTGTAAACTAAAGAGGCTATCCTCACTTAGCTCTGTGCTAAGTGAGATCACGTGTAGAACAGATCAGTGTCTGGAACAATTCAAATACTCAATATATGGTAGCATCAAGAAGGGTAAATCCACTCCCCTTTATCCTTATGGCTGGACTAATAATAAAATTGACACAAGACCAGATTAACAAGAGAAAAAGCAATTTAGTACACGTGCACAGGACATCATGTTAATGATGTTCCTCAAGTAAGCAAAGTAGGCAGTTTATATATCTTTTTTACCCAAAGAAATAATAAATTTCTGGGGAAATGACACGACAAAGAAACAGGTTTGTGGTATGTGTCAACGAAAATAATCCATAACCAATCTATAAATGAAAATTTGGGTGAGTTTATTCTGAGCTTAAATCTGAGGATTATAACCTGGGAGAGTCTTTCCACAAAGGAACAGAGCACTCCAAAGAAATGGGGGTATACAGGGTGGCTATATACCCTCAAAGAGTATGTTTTGCATATGATTGAAATGTCCCTTTTACAATAGTCACGAGGCTGCTCTGTCAGCACAGCGATTGATGGAAAGGCAGATAGGTCTGCTGTCTCAGTGAATGCCACAGGGTGGAAGGTCTGTTGCCTTGAGCTGGGCAGTCACAGGTGAGTGCTGCAATCAGTTCCCAGCCTAAAGAAAGATGCTTAATCTTTAAGGAGATGCCAATGTTGGGAGGGGGAGGGAAGTTGCACCTTTATCTCAAAATGTCTAAGCAGACATACAATGCATCTCAATGGCCACAGTCAGGCCCTTTTGGAAAAACAAAGTCAGGCCGAATTAGGCTTATACCAAACGGCTTCCTCATATACTCCAATATATCCTATTGCTTGCCATTTTTATTTGTCATATGTGATTAGTGAGGAATTTAAATATAGTTTAGGCTTGAGGCAGTAAATTAGCAAAAGTACCAATGTTTGTTTACATAGGCTTCTGAGACCTGAATTCCCTAACTCTGGTGATCACACATGGAAGATTTATTTCCTGCTTTCAGTGGGAACAAAGAGAAGAGAGTTAAAACTCTACTTTGAGTCCAAACAGGTAACTTTAATTTTAAATAATCAATACACCATTGTAGCCCTGGGCTACAACAGTAGCTTATAAAAAGCTTGGTCATTTTGTCAAGGCAGAATATTCCAGGCTGTGGAATATTGAGGAGAGATAAAACAAAGCACAGAGAAGTGGAAATTTCTTGATGACAGAAATGAAGAAAACTCCAGGAGAAGAGGAAATTTCTAGAGCCTAAGAGCTTTCCTCTATCATCTTGTGTATAAGATTAGCTGTTCCTGTAAGGAGTAGTCCAATGATTAGAGTTGAAATAATTAGGTGATATTCTCACTAGTTTACAGACATTTTTGCAGTTAAAAAAGGTCATCTGATTTAAGAAAAAAAAAATATTTATAATAATTACTTCTCTTTTACTGGATTTCAGTACATAGATCTAAAGTAGGGAAAGCACATGCATCGAAATTTCATTAAATCCAGTTTCTATGAGAGAAAACAGGGCATGAGCTGTATTACCCTTTGCTTTTAAAAAATTATCTAACTACCATCTTGTAAGAGGTTGTCTCTCTCCTATTTACTGAGTGAAAGAGGAAGAAAAGGTGATAATGGGGGATCTTCAACAGAAGCAAGAAGGTAAAAAGGAAGTTGAATATCCTTTGTCCTGAGGCAGAGACGACTGAGCTGCTGGGATCAGATACTATATATTTTCAAGGCATATGATTCTTATATTTCTTCTACTGTCTAGGTTACTCAAACAATCATCATATCTCCACAGACACCAACAGCTGGTTGCCTCCTAATTATCTTTTTTTCATTTTCACTAAACCAGGAAACATTAGAATTAATGAAGATCCAGTCAACTAAAACTCAGAAAGCCTGGGAACAACCTTGCTTATGCCTTTAATTACTTGGGATTCAGAAATACAAGAAAATGTGACCCAATTACCTATTGACAAATAAAAATGGCAAGCAATAGGATATATTGGAGTATATGAGGAAGCCATTTGGTATAAACCTAATTCGGCCTTTGTTTTTCCAAAAGGGCCTGACTGTGGTTATTGAGCACGCATTGCATATCTGCCTAGACATTTCCTATGGCCAGAACAAGGGCCCTTGAGATAAAGGTGCAACTTCCCCCGACATTAGCATTTCCTTAGGGATAAGCATTTTTCCTTAGGCTAGGAACCGATTGCTGCACTCACCTTTGACCACCAAGCTCACCTGAGACCACTCAGCTGGAGACAACAGACTGCCACCCTGCTGTGTTCACTGAGACAGAAGACCTACCTGCTATTTCCATCAATCGCTGTGCCGACAGAGCAGTCTCGCGACTATTGTAAAAGGGACATTTCATTGTAAAAGGGACATTTCAATCCTATGTGAAACATCCTCTCTGGGGGTATATAACCAGTCTGTGCACCCCACTTCTTTGGTGCCCTTTCTTCCTTCGGGAAGAAAGGCCCTGGGTTATAATCCTCAAATTTAAGCTCAGAATAAACTCACCCAAATTTTCATTTATAGATTGGTTATGGATTATTTTCGTTGACACTATGAAAATCTTTCAACTCTGAATTATATTAATCTAGCCTCTTATCTTGTTTTTGGTAAAAAATTTTAAAGAGCAATATGTGAACAAAGAAATTACTGAGTCAAACAAGACTTAAAAACCCTATTCTATCAATTTTTCCTTAAAGAAACTGCCATCACAACCCCTTATCAGCTACCAGTTACCAACTTGTAGGGACAGAAACTTAGCTGCAATAAGCTGAGGATTGGCCTGGCATGTGAATGGGCAGGTTGCAACACTTTGTTTCCACTAAAATTTCCAGCACATATTAATGGAAGAGTGGCTGGATATTCTGAATGCTTTGGTTGATCACAGAGCATCATTATCCTGTTGATGCTCCTAGAGCATCATTGCTCTTCTCATTCCTGACTTCTTTCCTAGAGGCGAGTTGGTGTCAGACGTGGAACACAGAGTCAAAAAATGTTCTGGTTTCTAGAAGAGAGTCTCTCAGGAATAAAAAAGTGGGGGATATCTTGTCTTGGGTCACATTTAGAGCAATTTAGTTGATTCTGAGTTCGTTAAGAGTGAGATTAGGTGAAGGCGAGAGATGGAGATTTCTTAAGATGTTGAAATGAAGCGTAATTATCTTTTCTACCCTCAATCATCTGGCAAGAACTCTATCTGAAGTGGAAGAGTAGGTGCTATTCTGCTTATAAATACCATTCTACTGCTGCTACTATTATCACTACTTTAAAAACTGTCCTGATTCCCCAAATTTCATAGTGTTGATGAAAATAATCCATAGCCAATCTATAAATGAAAATTTGGGTGAGTTTATTATGAGCTAAAATGTGAGGACCATGGCCCAGGGCCTTTCTTCCCAAAGGAAGAAGGGGTACTGAAGAAGTGTGGCGCACAGTGTGGTTATATACCCCCAAACAGTATGTTTCACATATGATTGAAATGTCCCTTTTATGATAGTCACAAGACTGCTCTGTCAGCACAGTGATTGATGGAAATAGCAGGTAGGTCTGCTGTCTTGGTGGACACAGCAGAGTGGCAGTCTGTTGTCTCGAGCTGGGTGGTCAAAGGTGAGCACAGCAATCAGTTCCTAGCCTAAGGAAAGATGCTTATCCTTAAGGAAATGCCAATGTAGGGAGAAGTTGCACCTTTATCTTAAGGCCATTTGTTCTTGCCATAGTAAATGTTTAAAGCAGATATACAATGCATGCTCAATGGCCACAGTCAGGCCCTTTTGGAAAAGACAAAGTCAGGCCGAATTAGGTTTACATCAAATGGCTGCCTCATATACTCCAATATATCCTATTGCTTGCCATTTCTATTTGTCAGTGAGCACTTTTAAGTGGACAGTTTCTAAGATCCTATCCCTTGTCTGAAGAGGTCACCCCAGGTCTCCCACAGAGTTAAGCCAGCAATGATACAGTATTAAGCGTTGTTGGAGATTACACTTGGAAAAAAATACAAATACATCATTATTTGATAAGACATCTGTTCGGGAGAACAAAGGTGACATGGTAGGCTAAGAATTTGAGGTGAGATTCCAATAATTGATTTCCTGAAAGACAATGTTTACAATAAAACTAAGATGGTGAATCGGAGGCAGTCAGGTGACGAATAAAAGCATAAGGCATGCTTCAGATAAACGACCTGCCTATTTAACAGATTGGTTAGAGAAGAACTAAAAAATAATGTCAATGTGACTGTGTAAAAAAGTTTGAGATTAATGGCAAGAGATAAAACTGGAGTGTAAATAGAGGTCTAATTATTTGAAGCTGCTTGAACTTTGTTCTAGAAACAATGAGAATATTAAAGAGTTGTATGGGCAAATGTTTTGAGTGGACTTGAGTTAAATTTATATTTATGATTTCCAGGAAAGTTGTTTGTTTAAAGCGATAAGAAAAGAAGGCTAGGATGTAATACTAGGGAATTTTATTCATCCTTAAATTTTATTTATCCTTAAAATACAGAAAAACTGTATTTTAAGCATAAGACAAAAATGGGCAAGAGAGAGATGGAAGGAAATACTAGAGCAGTTGGAGATGGAATCAAGTTGCCATAGACACAATGGTTTAAAAACATGGCGTATGCTGTCAAAGGGCTTAGGGTAGCAGTGGAGGGATTAATGTTAAGTGAGAGAAGGTAAATTCTTCCATTGCAGCAAGAGGGAGGGAGGAATGAAGGAAATGATAGTTAAAGATACAATCCATGTGTGAATATGGTGATTAATCAAGGGTTCAATCTGATGGCTTTTAATTTCTCTGTATTACAAGGAAGCCAGGACATATGCTGCAAGTGAGAGATTAGATGGTATGTTTGGAAGTGTGATAAACATGGAAAATGAGCAATGACTGCTAAGGGGCGTGGGATTTCCTTTTGTGGTGATGAAAATATTCTGAAATTAAACTTTGGTGATGGCTGCAAAATGCTGTAAAGATAGTAAAAGCCATGGTAAAGACTAAAAAGCTGAATGTTATGGTACGTAAATTGTATATCAATAAAGATTTTAAAATAATATTTTAGAAAGAAATACAAGTTCAAAAATGCTTTGATTTTTAACTCCATATTTATCCCAAGTTTTTAGTGAAATGTTGATTGTGTTAGGTCTAGTGTTTTTTTTTTGTGATAAAATCAGTCCCCTCGTTAATGGTGATATCACTTTTTACTTTCTATCTCTAGGTCAGTGAATTCTACTCATTTCTGTTCTCTCATGTTTGTTTCCTTAAATTGATATTTAGAGAACACCTCTGTATTCCTTTTACTCATTTCTCATAGATGTGTATAGACTTTAATTCTTTCACTCTCATTTTCTCTGCTATTACTATGCTCCAGGAAGATAAGAGCCATGTTTGTCATATTTATTCTTTACGATGGTTAATATTATATATCAACTTCACTGGGCAGCATGCCCAGATGTTTGGTCACCTGTCTAGATGTTGCTGGGAAGGTATTTTTTAGATGTGATTAACGTTTAAATCAGTAGTCATTGAATAAAGCAGATTACTCTTCATAATTTAGATGGGCCTTATCTAATCAATTGACGACTTTAAGAGAAAAAGACAGAGGACCCCCAAGGAAGAAGGGATTCTGCATCCAGAATGCCTTTGGACTTGAGGCTGCAACATCAACTCCTCCCTAGGTCTCCAGACAGCTAACCTGCCCCGCAGATTTCAGACTTGCCAGCCTCTACAGTCTCAGATCTAACTTCTCTTTAGATAAATAGATAGACAGATAGATAGATAGATAGGGAGAGAGAGAGAGAGATAGAGAGAGACAGGTAGATAATGTGTGTGGTATGTATATATATCTTAATATATATGTATGTCCTATTGATTTTATGTCTCTGGAGAACTCTGACTAATAGAGATTTTGATTCTGAGAGCAGGGTCTTGAGGAAAAGGATCTTAAGGATGACTTTTCTACATTGGTTCCAAAGTTTCTGGAATTAGATATCTAATATGATTAGATTTAAAGGTGCTAGTGACTCTATTCACTAGTAAATGGAGTGCTGATAGTCCATGGCATGATAGTCCATGGCATAATGTGGCAATAGAGATCCACAAAATATCACCATTGGATACTCTTAATCAAATATGTATAAGAAAAAAGTTCTGGGTGAACCATGTATTTGATACATTAGACCATTTTTGTTACACTAAGTGTAATGAGATTGACTGGTTGCTCCTAATAGCACTGGAAAAAGTAGGAAAGGAAAAGGATGAACTCAGGGATTTGAATTCTTGGTTCAGTACCACATAAATGACCTGAAAGTTTCTACATCTGCCTTGAAAGAAATCATTAGATCAAGTGAATAAAAGCTTAACTTGAATCATGCACAGGGAGTCATAGCCGCTCAATCACTTCTTAGATTTGATGGTGTTTAAAGACTCAGAACCCCTTGAATGAAGGGGATTCAGGATCCTCTAGAAGAAGGATCCACTACACCACCAGATGTGTACAACTTTAATCTTTGTTCCAGCTTTCCTTAAAAGGACCTATGGCCTTTTATCAGAGTGATTGATTAGGGAAAAGGAAATAATCAGACTACAAAGTTATTCCTTCATTCCTCTTCTTGGTGACATATATCTATTTAAAATTTTATGATTTATTACCAAGCCTTAGTGGCAGTGCTAATATTTAAATTCTCTGAGGGTGTGTTATTCTCATGATTTAATATCTTGACTGACTGGAACGGTTACTGGGATTGCAGCTTATTCCTTCCTTCCATTATAGCCCCTTCCCCAAAAATCAAAGCCCTGGGCAAAAGGACTAGAAAAGCAGGAGGTCCTTGATTATGATGCATTATGGAACTGGCTGCTGTTAAAAGTGACTATGTGCTATATCTCAAGGCCCATTCTTTAGAACTTGTGTCTCATGATTGATGTTTGTGGGAGAGGAAAGACGACATCATTTACCTACTGGCTCCCACCTGGCATTAATAAAAGCATCACCTCATTACATTTTCTGATTAATAGTGTTGGTAGCTTTGACTCGGGGAAGGGGGTTTGGAACATGGTGTAAGGTGAAGCATTATGAGTTGTGCTTGAGTGAGTTCATACAGAGCCCACCAAGGATTTGTCATGTCAGCTCAGTTGGAATAAGAGACACATGAGGGCCGATGGTTCTAGAGGCTGCTTAAGAAGCACTTGATGCAGTTTTGTTTTCTAGGTTTGTAACAATTCTGAACTTTGTATAAATTTGTGGATTATTTTGGTTTCCCAAACTAAGTTCTCTGAGTATCTTACATTGAGACACTTGATTACCCAGTATTTGCACTTTTGTGTTTAAATTTATGTATGAATAAATAGAGAAATTAAGCAAGCATTTACCTTTAAAGAAATTTTTTAGAAACTGTATTATGGTACTAACAAAAACAATAATAATTATTAATAGTGGTAGCAGTAGTTGCAGCTGTAGTATCTACTGTACATCTGCAAGATTTGGAGTAAAGATCTGATCCAACCAGTAAGTGTGGTAGAAAGTAAAGTTAATGAATTGTTAATGAATGAAGCCAAAATATGCAGGAAAAGCAGAAAATTGTTCTCTACATATGAGGCTTTATGATGGAACCTACAAAGTGTACACACCTTTACCAGGTTACAAAGAGGTCATGCATGGAGAGGCATATTTTATGAAATAATATTTTTTTCTTGTGATTTTGTATATCAAATACAGTGTTTTAAATAAATATTTCTTTGGTGAACGTATTTATATCATTCATAAGTACCAGAGGGAATTATTTTATGTGGAAAAAATAGTGATTCCGTCCATTCAAGACACATTGTTCGTTCAACAAATATTGAATGACTTGCCAGTTTTGTATTGGCATTACTATAGTCACTAGTGATGTAAACATAAACAAAAGAAATTTCAACAACATTACACTAGGATTGAGTCAAGTAGAGTAATGAAATTCATACGACTTGCAGAGATAAGGTCATTGGCCCAAATAAATATAAAAAACTATGGTAAAAATGTGACATCATACACATTTATGTTATTTTAAATGTATTTAACACTTAAAAAAACACCAAATACAACATTATTAGGTTATATGTGGACATATAGTGTATTCTAAAATATAGATTTACCCTTATATTTTTCAGTGTTTGTGTATTTATGAATTAGTTCCATTCTTTCAGATCAATAACAAAATGACAGTAATCATGTATCTGAATATGCTGATATAGTGTTTTGTTGGTTTTTTTACAAAAATAGGTGGAAAATTTCACGTCTCAGCACTACAAGACTCTGACTCTGTCATCGTGGGCCCAGGAAATTCCTTCATGATGCTGAGTTTCGATGTTCTCTTCAAAACTTTGATCTTCTTGTTCTTAGACATCTACATCCTTATATATCACTATGTGACTTCCTCAGGTGAGTGTTAAAAACCTTTTGCTTTTAACAACTCTTCCTTGCAGTCTTGAGAAAATGAAAAGGCATAACCTGGCCACCTTTTTAATTGTGAAGATGCTACAATGGGTCATGGAGGAAAACCTAGTTTTGCCTCCACAACCAAGGTTTTAATAAGCCAGCTGTATTGTGTCATTAGATTCATATAATGTCTGTGATATATTTGAATTAATAGTTATATGTATGCCTTTAGAGATATTTGGGACAAGAAATCATACTAACCATTATTTCAGCTTCGTTTTTGGAGTTTGACCAGGAGAGTTAGCTGAAACCACTCTATTAAAGGCACATTTTTTAATTATTATTTTATTCACTTGTGTTATATGTTGGTTTATTTTATATAGTTTTTACCTGGCAACAGTGTTCTTGAGAGATCCATTTTACCCGTACTCTTTGTATGTTTTCCTTCTATATTTTGTTTTCTATGTTATCAGAAGTTTATGACTGCCTTATGTCAGTGTTCACTCCTAAACAATTACTCCTGGAAGACGCTAGGCTCTTTCATTTCTCCTCCTAAATGAAGTTTGTAAGGCTTTATAGAGTTCACGTAGCTGAGTTTATGAGGCAGATTTGTGGTATATTTTCAATAATTTTCTACTGAGTTATTTTGTCTCTGTTTTGAATGCAAATGAAAATAAAACGGGAGCTGAAAAGGGAAGATAAATTCCACAATCAGACCAATACAGTTCTTTAGAACAAAAGCTTCAGTTTTTCTTAAACTGTCATTATTTAAAAAACTTTACATTTAGCCAGGTGTGAAACTTACAACACCACTAGGCAGGAGGTGTAAATGCTTCCAATTCATGAGAATATTTTGAGGGAATTCTACTTTACTGAACTGTTAAGATAAACTTAAAAATTGAAATATCACTTAATAATGTGAAGAATTGTCCCTTGTTTTATGTACTTTACCTTCACATATTAGTATAGAATTGTTTTTCTTAAATTATTATAAATTCATTTTACTTGAAGTGAAATCCACATGACAAAGAATTGAATATTCATTATGTACTTTTCTAAAAACATGGAAAAATATATTAAATGCTTTTGTCAAAGTATTTGGTAAGGTCTGGGAGCAATTAAAACTTTATCTCTAATAAAATGGGCAAAGACCCCCCCACACTTATATATAGTACTGTATTATCAGATAATTGATTCTAATTTTTTTATTTTAATTAAAGGATAAACTACATTCACTCTACTGTGATGCAAATCACATTATACCTGTGGTTTCTATCCACCTGGAACTTGAAAATGTATTGTTCCCTAAACTGGGAGATGAAGCTGAACATTGAGACAGCCCCAAGGCAATTAGTTTAAGATACCCAATATCATGTACTTACATCATTACACAAACTGTAACATCATGAAAAAGAAAAAGAAATTGGTTCCTGTTCACCAGTCATCATTGGGAAAGAAAGGAATTATGCTTACCACAAACTCTGACAAAAATTTCAGCAAAACACTAGCTAAAGCTCACTCAGAAAAATTACTTCCCAGGTCCTATATCTATCATGATATGACATTCACTTCTAGAAACGCATTATGTTCACACCAGAATGGGTGTTGGTGGACTCCAGAAGTGAAGAATTGGCCTCATGTGAAAGCTGTACAGATGACTGCCAAAAATTAAACTAACTCCAACTGGTGATTCCAGATTTGAATTTATAACATCACTTTTCCTTTCTTTGGAATAAAAATTATACTCTCATTTAATTCTACATTTACCTGGGAGTGGATTAACTAAATTCTTAAATCATCTTTTTTTTAATTTTTTTTGGAAACAGAAAGGGTTGATTGTTTTTCAAGTCAATTTTAGATATTTTCTTAAGATTGTCTTTATGAGATAAAATACAGGGAAAATGATGGCAACAGTTCCATGAGATTTTGAACAAGGAAAATTGGAAAATGATCCTTGAAAAGAATATTACTAGACTGTTATATACTCCCAAATTTATCTGAATGTTTATAATAGAGAATTGGAATAGGCTTAGACCAATCAGTAGAAATTCCACATAGACTTCTATTATATTATAGGCACAACACCAAATTATAGCGACCCATCTGTAGATCTGTAGCTCTCTTTCCCTCAATTATAATGAACTACCAGAGCCAGAGGCTGCAGCCCATCAGCAAAACTAAGGAGAACTTACCAACAAACTTAAAATGGGAAGTATTTCCCAAGGCTTCAATGATCTGATCATATCATTGTCATTTTGAGGCTCTAGTTACTATTTTCTGACGTGGACAAATAAACTGGCAACTAATTGTCAAGTAGCAATATGGAGGTGAAGTCCATATTGTCATGACATGCAGATCTTCATCTTAAAAATCAATGAGTATAGTGTTCCTTACTTGCCAGTAAATACTTGGATTACACACTTTCTGATTTGCTTGGTCCTTACCCCGTAGATAATAGGGTTGAGGGCAGGTGGAAGAATGACGTAGATGTTGGCAACAAGAATGTGGACATAAGGGGATATTTTTTGGCCAAATCGGTGAGTGAGGAAGGAGAAGAGAGAAGGTGTATAGAAAATAAACATGACTCCAGCATGGGAGCCACAAGTGCTCAGTGTCTTGTGACGGGCATCTGGGGATTTGAGGTGGAATACAGTATGGAGTATGTAGCCATAGGAGATTCCAACCAGTACCAGGACAAGGACAAGGAAGGAAGCAACAAAGAGACCATACATGGCATTGATTTGAACACTGGCACAAGCCAACTTGGCAATGCCCATGTGCTCACAGTAGGTGTGGGCAATAATGTGGGCATTGCAAAATGGCAGATGGTGGATTAGGTAGATCATAGGCAATGAGAGCACAACTGTACTCAATACAATGCCCATCCCAATTCCTGACAGCACTGAGGCTGTCAGGATGGTTGTATAGTGGAGTGGTGCACAGATGGCTACATAGTGGTCAAAGGCCATTGCCAGCAGGACTGCAGACTCCATTCCTGTGAAGGTGTGTAAGAGAAACATCTGGGCCACACAGGCTCCAAAGCCAATTTCATGAGCATTAAACCAGAAGATACCCAACATACGTGGTACTGAGGATGTGAAAAGGGCCAGATCTATTGTTGATAGAATGGCCAGGAAAAAGAACATTGGATCCCTGAGGGTTCTCTCTGTCCATATGACTGTCAAAATTGTGACATTGCCAATAAAAGCCATCAAATAAACACAGCAGAAGGGCAAAGAAATCCAAGCGTGGGCAGTCTCAAGCCCTGGGATGCCTAAAAGAAAAAATGTAGATGGATGGAAAATGGTTATATTTTGCTGGGGCATCGTAGATTAGGTTGGAATAGGAGAAGATATGGTCCATTCCTAGGAAGAAAAAAATAAATGCAAGAATAATCTCAAACTATTAGTTTTTATTTTATTACGGTGCAAGAGAAGGCAAAGATAATGTTTCTTATCTGTTTTCTTTTACTGGGTAAACCAAAAGGAAGATTCCTGACTGATATTGGACACAATTGAATCCAAGGGACAGATCATTTATGATGATTAATAGCATAGTCAATGCTGAGAGATAATATAACATCCTCTGCAGTTCTGAACCAAAAGACTATACTCTGGTACTTTTTTTCATGAGCAAAGACTGGTATCTAGACTAATATAAAATGTAGGACTTCCCAAATTGAGGATATTGAGGACAAACATAAATCCTTAAGACAAAGGCAAATAAACATGTCGATACCTACACACAGCCATACTGACATAAAGAAACACAGATACAAAAACAACACACATATAATGATACATTATATGCCAGTTGCCTTCAATATGTTTCATTTAATACTAATTTTCACATGAATTCAAATTGAAAAAGTCACCTCCAAAACCCACAGGTATTCCTCACTGAAGCATTCAGTAAAGACTTGCAGATCAACACCATCAAACAAATCTTAAACTGAGATGGGCACAGGTGTTCAACAAGGAGAGAACAAGTTTA
This sequence comes from Equus quagga, assembly GCF_021613505.1. Taxonomy (NCBI): domain Eukaryota; kingdom Metazoa; phylum Chordata; class Mammalia; order Perissodactyla; family Equidae; genus Equus; species Equus quagga. Next base: position 25,364,982 of record NC_060280.1, read on the forward strand.
GATCCAAAACCTTTCTTATTAGAGGAATGTGAATCCCTTTGTTACAGTGGAATATTAGGCAACAAAGAGAACTCAGGGATTCTCCTTGTTCTTGTACACAAGGAGAACATCCAAGAGAGACAGTGGTCAGAGGAGCTAAAGTAACCATGTTTGAGGGAAGGACTGGTTATGGACCCAGCTCTCCCAGGTCAGGAGCAATTAACAAAGTTTTAACCTTACACTGAGCAATATCCAGAGGATCTTATTCAACCCTGTGATAATTCATTTTTAACACAGAAAATCAGAGAAAACAAGGAAGAAGAGAAAACTTTAGGGAAGCTTAAGGCACGAAGAAAAAAAGAAAGTAAGAGGAAAGAAACATGGGATTGTGTGGAAGAGAGGAAGAGAATAGGGAAAGAATGATAAAAATGTTCAGTCCCTCGCTAAATTTAAGCTATCTAGAGAAAGTAAAAGCCCCAAAATCGTGATAAATATATCTTGAAGATCTTTAAAAATACTGATAAGCTGACTAATCAGAAGTCCTCTGACAGTAGAAGATACAGAAGTCCCTCTTCCAGGACTTAGTTCCCTGCTGCTTCCTTTGGTGTCTGTTTTTTGTTTTTTCGTGTTTTTTTTTTTTTTTTTTTTTTTTTGCTTACTTGTTTGGTGAGGAAGATCAGCCCTGAGCTAACATCTGTGCCAGTCTTTCTCTATTTTATATGTGAGTCGCTGCAACAGCATGGCTCATGGGTGGTGTAGGTACATGCCTGGGATCTGAACCTGTAAACTCGGGCTGTTCTGAAGCAGAGTGTGCCGAACTTAACCACCAGGCTATGAGGCTGACCCCTTGGCATCTGTTTTTTGAGTCTATTTTCAGTGAAGGTCCTTTACTAACTTGAATTTTTCTAGTGCCATGAAAGAGAGAATAGAAATTGCTAAATATTAAAACAGTCTCCACATTTCCTGACTACTGAGTAATGAATATACCACAAATTGCCATCAAAGACCTCACTCTTAGTAGTGTGTATAGCAGAGTCATGAAGGATGCACAACACATCCTTATGAAAATCATTTCAAGCCTTCACCCTTACCCATCAGCAGAGAGATTCTGGTTAAGGCTGTCTTAGATTCCTTGGTCAATGTATAACTTATCTCCAGCAGGAATGGGAACTAGAGAGTTTCTTTTATACTCACCCCAGAGAATAGAGTTTGAGACTTCTGGCCCTTGGTCTCCTAAGGCACAACTCTCAAAATAAACTCATTTCATAAACTCCCTCTGACCATAAGTTTTAGGACTATGATTTCAGTGTCTCCTAGGAAGGGGCTGAAATTCTTGTCCAGGAAGGAGGAAGTGGAAGAGAAGCTGACAAAAGAAACACACAAAATGCAGAGAAAGATGTTACTCCCAAATACACAAACATAGATACAAAAAATATACACACAAGAAGTACTTACTACATTCAAATGAGTACAATTTTGCATTGTGGTCTTTTTAGGCATTATTCTTCTCTAAAATCAGGACAACATATTTCTGATGCACCTGCTCCCCATTCACACATTCATGCTCAAAGTTAAAAAAATCCTAAGATATGAACGCACTTTTCCTCACAGATCCAAGGACAATTACTAATAAAGGTACTCCAGAAAATTCTTGAGACAGTGACTTGTTTGATAAGAATTGGTATAGACTACTAAATATTTTCATCAACTTTGTATAGAAAAAGAAAGTCCCTTATTTCCCAAGTTATTAACTAATTGTTATTGTTCTTAAGGAATTATCTTGCCTTATCTGCTGTTGCTTCTATATACAATCCAAAGGTCTCAGAAAGTTTAGAGTACTTTCTGTCCCATAACATTTATGGAATGTTATCTCCAGACTGTGACCACTATCTACTTTACTGTGCTTCGGGATTTTCTGTATCTCCTTGCGGTTTCACACACAAGCATCATGTTTCTGTGAATGAAGTTCCTTGATTCTGGGTGCTCCCTACCAACTACATAAATTTGTTAAACTCTTACTCTTCTCAGACTTTTTATGTATTAGTGTGAAATATACATAGCACAAAATCTACCATTTTAATCACTTTTAGGTGTACACTTCAGTGGCACTAAGTATATTGACATTGTTGTGCAGTCATCACCATCATCCATCTCCAGATTTTTTTTCATCTTCCTAAATTGAAATACTCTATCCATTGTCCCATCCCCACAGTTCCTGTTAACCTCCATTCTCTTTACTGTCTCTATGAATTTAACTAATCTACGTTCTTTGCAATATGTGGACTCATGCAATATTTGCCTTTCACAATTGGGTTATTTCATTAGCATAATGATTTCAAGGTTCATCGATGTTGTAGCATGTGTCAGAATTTCTTCCTTTTTAAGATTAAATGATATTCCATTGTATGTATAAGTCACCTTTTGTTTATCCTTTCATCTATGAATCGACACTTGGGTTGCTTCCACCTTTGACTCTTGTCAATAATATTGGTGTGAATATAGATGTACATATATCTATCTTGTTCCTACTTTCAATTCTTTTGGGTATAAACCCTGAAGTGGAATTACTGGATTATATAGTAACTCTATATTTAATTTTTGAGGAATTGCCATATTATTTCAGTAATAGCTGGACTATTTTATTTTCTCATCAGCAGTTTACCAAGCTTCGAAATTCTCTACATCCTAGCCAACATTTGCTCTTTTCTTTTCTTTTCTTACTTTTTTTTATAATAGCTTTGTAATGAGTGTGAAGTGGTATTTCATTGTGATCTTGATTTCTATTTCCCTAACCATTAGAGATGTTGAGCATCTTTTTTATATATTTATTAGCCATTTGTATATCTTCCTCAGAGAAGGGTCGTATAGACACCTTAAAAATATCAAGTCATCCAATCCATGAACATGAGGTGTCTTTCCACTTGTTTGTGTCTTCTTTAATTTGTTTCAGCAAAGTTTTGCAGATTTCAATGCACAAATCTTTCACCTATTTGATTGTTTATTCTTAAATATTTTATTTTTTTGATCATATCTCCAAACTATTATCACTATCTTCTTTACCCCAGTACTTTGATTTTTTTTACTGTAAATTGAAGTGTTTTCTTAATTTTCGTCTTGGATGTTAATCATTAGTGTATAAAAATGCAACTAATTTTTGTGCATTGCTGTTTTATCTTGCATTTTTATTGAATTTGCTTATTATATTTAACACTACTTTTGGCGAATCTTTAGGGTTTTCTACATATAAGATTACGTCATATGAAAACAGAGATATTTTTACTTCTTCCTTTTCAGTTTGATGCCTTTTATTTATTTTTCATGTCTAACTGATCTGGCTAGGACTTCCAGTATCACGCTGAATAGAAATGGTGAAAGTGGGTATCTTTGTCTTGGTCCTGATCTTAGAGGAAAAGCTTTCATCTTTTTGCCCTTGAGTATGATGTTATCTGTGAGTTTCCCCAGCTATAGCCTGTATTATACTGAGGTAGTTTCCTTCTATTCCTAGTCTGTTGACGGGTTTTTTTTTTTTTTTTGAGGAAGATTAGCCCTGAGCTAACTACTGCCAATCCTCCTCTTTTTGCTGAGGAAGACTGGCCCTGAGCTAACATCCATGACCATCTTCCTTTATTTTATACATGGGACGCCTACCACAGCATGGCTATTGCCAAGTGGTGCCATGTCCACACCTGGGATCCAAACTGGGGCACCCCGGGCCGCCAAGAAATGGAACATCCAAACTTAACCTCTGCTCCACCTGGCCAACCCCTGTTGAGTGTTTTTATCAAGAAAGGGTGTTGAACTGTAAAAATTTACTTTCTGCATCAATTGAGATGATCAAATATGAGTTTTTCATCCCTTCACTCTGTTAATTTGGTGTATTACATTGATTGATTTTCATATGTTGAACCATTCTTGCATTCCTGGAATAAATCTCCTTAGGCCTTGGTATAATCTTTTTGCATTCTGTTGAATTTTGTTTGCTAGTATTTGTTGAGAATTTTTGTATCAATATTCATAGGGCATATCGGTCTGTAGTTCTTTTCTTGTAGTGTCTATTCTGGTTTTCATATCAGGATAATAGTAGCCCAAAGAAATGACTTTGGAAGTGTTTCCTCTTCCTCAATTTTTTGAAAGGGTTTGAGGAGTTAATTCTCATTATTAGTGTTAGTGTTATAATTTATAGTGTTATAATGTTAGAGTTATAATCTAATAATTCTCATTATTAGAATTAGTGTTAATTCTTCTTTGAATATTTGATAGAATTCACCAGTGAAGCCATCTTGTCCCAGGTTTTTCTTTGTTGGAAGGTTTTTGATTACTGAGTCAATTTTCTTACTAGTTGTAACTAAGTCAATTTCTATACTGCATTTCCTTGTGATTCAGTCTTTGTAGTTATGTATTTCTAAGAAATTTTCTATTTAATTTGGGTTATACAAATTTTTTATGCTTTTTAGTTCTGTAAAATTGGTTGTGTCCCCTCTTTCATTGTGATTTTAGTTATTTGAATTATGTCTCTTTTTTCTTTTTCTTCTTTTTTGAGGAAGATTAGCCCTGAGCTAACTGCTGCCAATACTCCTCTCTTTGCTGAGGAAGCCTGGCCCTGAACTAACACCCATGCCCATCTTCCTCTACTTTATACGTCTGACGCCTACCACAGCATGGCATGCCAAGTGATACCATATCCACACCCAGGATCCGAACCGGCAAACCCAGGGCCGCAGAAGTGGAACATGCGCACTTAAGCACTGTGCCACTGGGCCAGCCCCTGTCTTTTTTTTTCTTTATCAATGTAGCTAAGTTTATCAATTTTGTTATCATTTCAAAGAACTGAGAGTTGGTTTCATTGATTTTTCTCTATCATTATTCCGTTCTCTATTTCTCTTCATTGTCTGCTCTAATTTTTATTATTTTTTTCCTTCTGATATCTTTAGGTTTAGTTTGTTTTTCTTTTCAGAGTTCCTTAAGGTGAAAATTTAGGTTCTTCTCTTTTAATGTAAGGGTTTATGGATATACATTTTCCTCTTAGCATTGTTTTGTTGCATCTCATATGTTTGGAATATTGAGTTTCATTTCATTTTTCTTGATATTTTCTAATTGCTCTTCTGATTTCTTCCTTGACTTATTGATTGTGTTGTTTAATTTCCACGTATTTTTAGAGTTTCCGGTTTTCCTTCTTTATTGACTTCTAGTTTCATTCTATTATGATTGAAAAATATACTTTATATGATTTCAGTCTTTCTACATGTATTAAGACTTATCTTGTGCCCTAAAATATGGTCTATCGTAGAGAATGTTCCATGTGCACTTGTGAAAAGTGTATATTCTTCTATTGTTTAGTGGAACGTTCTGAATATGTCTGGTGGGTCCAATTGTTCTATCATGTTATTCATCACCTATTTCATTATTGATCCTCTGTTTGGTTGTTCAGTCTATCATTGAAAGTGGGGTATTGAAGTCGCCTATGATTATCATAGAGCTGTCTATTTCTTCCTTCAATTCAGTCAATTTTTGCTTCATATGTGTAAGAGCTCTTATATTTGGTGTATATATGTTTACAATTGGCATATCTTGCTGAAATGAGCTTTTGTCTTTAGACAATGACTCTCTCCTATAACAATTTTTTATTTAAAGTCTATTTTGCCTGATATTACTATACTATCCCTGCTGTATTTTGTTTACTATTTGCATGGAAAGTCTTTTCCCATTTTTTATCTTTCAACCTATATATGTGATATAAAATGTGGAGCATCTTTGCATATATTTATTTGCAATCAGTATATCTTATTTGGTGAGGAGTCTGTTAAAGTGTTTGAACTCTGTTTTTTTCTTCTTATTATTTTTATTGTGGTAACATTGGTTTATAATATTCTATAAATTTCAGGTGTACATCATTATATATTTCAATTTATGTGTAGATTACAATATGTTCACCACCCAAAGACTGATTACAATCCATCACCACAAATATGTGCCTAATTACTCCTTTTACCCTCCTCCCTCCCATCTTCCCCTCTGATAACCACCAACCCAATCTCTGTTTCTATTTGTTTGTCGTTGTCTTTATTTTCTACACATGAGTGAGATCATATGGTATTTGTCTTTCTCCCTTTGGCTTATTTCACTTAGCATAATACCCTCAAGGTCCATGCATGTTGTCACAAATGGCCAGATTTCATCGTTTCTTAAGGCTGAGTAGTATTGTATTATATATATATACCACATCTTCTTTATCCATTTGTGCCTTGATGGGCACCTAGGTTGCTTCCAAGTCTTGGCTATTGTTTATAATGCTGCAATGAACATGGGGGGCATGTACCTTTATGCATTCATGTTTTCATGTTATTTGGATAAATGCCCAGCAGTGGAATAGCTGGATCATATGTAGATCTACTTTTAGTTTTTTGAGGAGTTTACGTACTGTTTTGCATAGTGACTGCACCAGTTTGCACTCCTACCACCAGTATATGAGGGTCCCTTCTCTCCATATTCTCTCCAACACTTATTGTTTCCTGTCTTATCAATTATAGACATTCTGACAGGAATGAGGTGATATCTCATTGCAATTTTTGCTTGAATTTCCCTAATACTTAATGGTGTTGAACATCTTTTCATATGGCTGTTGGCCATCTTTATATCTTCTTTGGAGAAATGTCTGTTCAGATCATTTGCCCATTTTTAATTGGGTTAGTTTATTTGTTGTTGATATGTATGAGTTCTTTATGTATTTTGGATATTGACCCATTAATAGATATTTGGTTTGCAAATATCTTCTCCCGGTTGTTAGGTTGTCTTTTTGTTTCGTTGGTGGTTTCCTTTGCTGTGCAGAAGCGTTTTAGCTTGTGTAGTCCCATTTGTTTATTTTTTCTATTGTTTCCCTTGCCTGGTCATACATGGTACTTGAAAATATGCTACTAAGACTGATGTCAAAGAGTGTCCTGCCTATGTTTTCCTCTAGAAGTTTAATGGTTCGAGGTCTTACATTCCAGACTTTAATCCATTTTGAGTTAATTTTTGTGCGTGGTTTAAGATAATGGTCTCTTTTATTCTTTTGCATGTGGCTATCTAGTTTTCCCAACACCATTTATTGAAGAGACTTTTGCTTCTCCATTGTGTGTTCTTGGCTCCCTTGTTGAAAATTGCTGTCCATAGATGTGTGAGTTTATTTCTGGGCTCTCGATTTTGCTCCTTTGATCTCTGTGTCTGTTTTTCGCAAGTACCATGCTGTTGTGGTTACTATTGCTTTGTAGTATATTTTGAAATCAAGGAGTGTGATACCTCCAGTTTTGTTCGTTTTCCTCAGGATTTCTTTGGCTATTCAGGGTCTTTTGTTGTTCTGTATAAGTTTTAGGATTCTTTGTTCTCTCTCTCTGTGAAAAATGTTGTTGGATATTTGATAGGGATTGCATTGGATCTGTAGATTTCTATAGGAAGGATGGATGTTTTAACTATGTTAATTCTTCTAATTCAAGAGCACATAATATCTTTCCATTTCTTTGTGTCTTCTTCAATTTCTTTCAACAATGTTTTTTCGTTTTCAGTGTACCAATCTTTCACCTCTTTGGTTAAGTTTATTCCTAAATATTTTATTCTTTTTATTGCAATTGTAAATGGGATTGTAGCCTTAATTTCCCTTTCTGATACTTCATTGTTTATGTATAGATAAATACAACTGATTTTTGTATGTTGATTTGGTATCCTGCTACTTGACCATATTCGTTTATTATTTCTAAAAGTTTTTTTAGTGGATTATTTAGGATTTTCTATATATAAAATCATGTCATATGCAAAAAGTGACAGTTTCACTTTCTCCTTTCCTATTTGGATCCTTTTATTTCTTTTTCTTGCCTGATTGCTCTGGCTAAGACTTCTAATGCTAAGTTAAATAAAAATGGTGAAAGTGGGCATCCTTGTTTGGTTCTTGTTCTTAGAGGGATAGCTTTCAATTTTTCTCCATTGAGTATGATATTAGCTGTGCACTTGTCATATGTGACCTTTATTATGTTGAGATACTTTCCTTTTATACCTATTTTATTCAGAATTTTTATCAAAAAAGGGATGTTGTATCTTGTCAAATGCTTTCTCTGTATCTATTAAGATGATCATGTGATTTTTATTCTTCATTTTGTTAATGTGGTATTTCACATTGATAGATTTGCAGATGTCGAACAATCCCTGTATCCCTGGAATAAATCCCACTTGTTCATGGGGTATGATCTTTTTAATGTATTGTTGTATTTCATTTGCTAGTATTTTGTTGAGGATTTTTGCATCTATGTTCATCAGTGATATTGTCTTACGTTTCTTTTTTTGTGTTGTCATTGTCTGGGTTTGGTATCAGAGTAATGTTGGTTTCGTAGAATAACTTAGGAAGCTTCCTTTCCTCTTCAATTTTTTGGAAGAGTTTGAGAAAGTAGGTATTAAGTCTTCTTTGAATGTTCAGTAGAATTCACCAGGGAAGTCATTTGGTCCTGGAGTTTTATTTTTTGGGAGCTTTTACTGTTTCAATGCCCTTACTGGTGATTGGTCTATTGAAAGTCTGTATTTCTTCTTGACTCAATTTGGGAAGGTTGCTGGCCTTATAGAGTGAGTCAGGAAGTATTCCCTCTCTTTCTATCTTCTGAAATGGATTGTAAAGAGTAGATATACTTTATTCCTTGTGTATCTGGTAGAATTCACCAGTAAACCAATCTCGGCCTGGTGCTTTCTGTTTGGAATATTATTAATTATTGAGACAATTTATTTAATAGATATAGGCCAACTCAGATTGCTTACTTCTTATTGTGTGAGTTTTGGGATATTGTGTCTTTCAAGGAATTGCTCCATTTCATCCAGGTAATCAAATTTATGGGAATAGAGGTATGCATAGTATTCCTTTATTATCCTTTTAATGCCCATGAGACTTACAGTGATGACCCTTCTTTCATTTCTGATATTAATAATTTGCTTCCTCTCTCTCTTTTGCTTAGTTAGCCTGGCTAGATATAAATCAATTTTATTGATCTTTCAACATAACTAGCTATCAGTTTAGTTGATTTTCTCTTAATTCTCTGTTTTCAATTTCATTTAGTTCAACTCTACTTATTTCTTTTCTCCTGCTTACTTTTGGATGGAATTGAGTATTTCCATTCCTCCACATCAGTTAGACTCTAATAAAACTCTAGCAGGTGTGGGGGACTGGCATTGGCCACCCCAAGATATGTCTCTTTGGCATGAGGATTATTTGGGGCTGGTTACTTTTAATAAACTGCAGACGGGAAGGAGGCTCTGAGGAGTGGAACTTGCTTGGCCTTTATTAGGAGACATTTACATTGTAAAGGAAATCTCCACCTGTAAAGGTGTCTCCCTCTCTGTACCATAAAGAAGGGGGGAATGACCTTATCTCTAGAAACTCTTAATCAATGCCAAAGGCAAGACTTAAGTCTGCATTTGTTTACTGTACTTGAGTGGTAATCTCCCATGATCTGACTCCCCCTCCACTCCCAACATCCTCCTTTGTCATTAGCTGAAGATGATATTTAAAGTGAGGAGCTTCAGCCATTTTGGTGAGTTGCTCAGCTTGCCTGGGCCTCTCTCATGTATATGTGTTATAAAGTTTTGTTTAATTTTCTCCTGATATTCTGTCTCATGTGAATTTAATTCATTCTCCAGCCAGAAGAGCCCACAGTGGGTAGAGGAAATCTCTTCCTCCCCTACACAGGTTAGAGTCTCGTTAAGCAGTTTTTCCTGAAGGCGGACCTTATTAAAAAGAACAGAATTCTCTGGTGTATTTCAAAATGGCAAACATTCCCCTCTCCCTGCCAGAAGCATGAGCAGATTTTTCAGTGAGAACTTGGTGAGTTCCTGGAGGTAAAACTCACAAAAGTGTAGAGGCCCATCAACAGGTGGAGTTTATCTCACAGACTTGCCTATACTAAGCCTGCAGTAATTACTCAATTATAGTTCATGTTTTCCTGTCCTGGCACTGGTTGCCATGGAGACTTATGCTCTGGCAAATTGTGATTTGGTGTCTTCACTTATTGGTTTCTTCAATTTTGAGGGCAGCAGTTTGCTTTGTGACCTTACTTCTCTGAATGAATTTAGAAAGAATTGTTGATTTTCCACTTGGTTCAGCTTTTAATTTGTTGCTAGGCCAGAGTGTCACTTTCCAGGTTCACACATGCTGGACTAGAAAACGGAAGGCTGGATCCTGTTGTTTTAATCCACTCTGCCATTTTATGTGTTTTGACTGAGTAGTTTCAAACATTTACGTTTAAAATAATTATTCATAGGGAAGAACTTACTTTTGCCACTTTGGTTATTAGTTTTCAGTATGTTTTATAACTTTTTTTGTGGTGGCAACTTCTGATCCTTTGTCATTTCCTTTTGTGCATGTTTTATAAATATTTTCTTTGTGGTTGCCACAGGGATTAAATATAACATTCTAAAGTTGTAACAATATATTTAAGACTGAAAACAACTTTACTTCAATACATACAAGATCTCTACTCCTTCAGACCTCCATTCTCACACTTTGTTGTCAATGTCGTTAATCTTTAAATATTGTGCACACATTAACATAGATTTATAATTATGTTTGTGCTTTTGTCTTTTGAATCCTGTAGAATAATAAAAATTGGAGTTATGAACCATAATTGTGATGATACTATTTTCTATATTTGTATATGTACTTATCCTTCAGAAGAATTTTGTTTTTGCATAGATTTGAGATACTTTCTATCTTTCTTTAACTTTACCATAAATGACTCCCTTTAGCATTTCTTGTAGAGCAGGTCTAGTGGTAGTGAACTCCTTCAGCTTTTGTTTATCTGAGAATATCTTATTTTTTCCCTCATTTTGGAAGAGCAGTTTTGCCAGATATAGAATTCCTGATTTTTTTTCCAACATTTTAAATATATCATCCCATTCTCGTCTGGCCTGCAATGTTTATGTCCCAAGTTGACATTGGAAAGAAGCTGATGTCTTTAAGGAATAAAGAATGTGTTCTGCGTCTTTTCAATTTTCTTTGGGACTGGCTCTAAGTGATTGATGCAGCATATCAAAATACTGAGAGATGGCTACATCTACAGCTATAAGCCTAACGCACAGGTAAATTAGCATCCTTGAAATAAGAAGGTTAGTATTCTAACCACGTCACCAACAATACAAACACCCTGTTTTCCCAATGATTCCATAAGGACCTTTTTGTGTCAGGTGTTATTCCTGCTTATCCTCTGAGATTACCATGTTTAAGCTGCTACATAAAGAAACTAAATGTTTAAGTTACTTCTTGGCTCTGAATCAGTTTCTCTATGAGCTAACTAAGGTTGTTATGAAACTAGAGAGGGGTATAGAGAAAGAGATAGTCTGAGTGATCTAAGTACAACTTTAAAGGACATGAGACCCTCAGACATCTTTTTATTTTCCAAATTACCTAGATCAAAGGGAGGAAATACAATCCTTTGAAACAGAAGGAATACACATTTCACCTTCCTATGGGTGAAATAAATAAAAAACTAGATTCTAAGAATCGAAGATTTTCTTTAAGGATATCATAGAATGTGAGTTATTTCTCATTTTGACAAATTTCATATTGTACGAATCTATTTAAGGAACAAAAGTATGGAAATCTCGTGACCTCCAGACTCAACCACAGATTGGCATTTTTGGGGAGATGATAGCATAGAGATCATACCATGTGTGTTTGTACAAATAAAAGTGTTTGGGAAACTGTTGTATGAATCTGTGAATGTGTGCACTTTCCAATTCTGCTCTTGCAATGCTCTGTGTTGTATTTGTACCTACAACACGTGCTTATTGAGTACTTAATGAGTGACAGCCACTGGTCTAGAAATTGGATTATAAAATTTCCTGTCGTTTATGTGATTACACATGAGTGTGTGGAGATCCTTGTTTATCTATAGACTCTCATCTCACTTGAATCTCTTTGTAGACTGAGTCCCAACTACACTATATTTTAATTCATTACATCATGATTGTCCTTCTGATGGAACAATGTTTATGCTCCTTTCCTTTTTCTTTGTTTATGTGTGTGTGTAGTTAGATAGACAGATAGATAGATAGATGATAGATAGATAGATTTCATGTATATACCTATACACTTATATCCAAATCCCATGGGCTGAAATCATATATGCTTCACAGTCCAACCTAAGTGCCATTTACTCAAGAAGTCTTTCCCTGACTCACTAAACTTAATTAGATTCCTTGCTATCATTTCTACATAACCCATCCTTCCCTCCCATCCAGTAATTGTTTGCTTTATAAATTACTTGCTTAAAGTTAAAATATAATCACTTGTTTAAAGCTAAATAATGAAAAAAAAAGATATTTACATTTTTCAAGCATTTTTCACTATGCTAAGTCCAGAAATGTAATTGTGAAAGCCTAGAAACTATTTCCTCAGTTAATGATATTTGGAGAACATAAACGTGCTGGCATGATTCTGGAAAGCATATGTAGAGGTAACTCTCTGTAAGTTCTTATTAGTACCTGCTATATTCATAACGATTTGTTTGAGGCATTGAAAGCAGATTCTCCTTAAAAGCTAATGGCAGTACTATGCAAGTACCAAGTACTGCCTTTATGGAAGATGGGGAAACAGAAAATTAGTAACCAAGGGTTTCTCTATGACTCATGCATTTGTGATAACTTAAGAGTCCTTTTCTTCTTTAACCCTCCTACTCCCTGCCTCATGCTCAACTACTGTATCCCAGGGATTCTCTGCCATGGAGATTTAGCTATCCATTTGAAACTATTGGAAGAAGTATATAGAAATCTGCTTTAGTCAGTAACTTATATCTCAGACATCATTGGGTCAATTTACAAATCGAATAAGTAAATTACTGTGCATGTTTTAGACTGTGGGTTTCTGGATCAACAAATTCAGGAGCACAGTTAGGATCCATCTGCACAGTGAAATGATCTAAATCTGAAGAAAAAATGAGGATGAGAAGGTAATGAGTGGGGTTATTGTTAAGAAATACGTTATCCTCAACAATATCTACCTATTGGTTCAAAAGAACATAATATGTGCCTACTTAAAGGGTGCATGGTAGAAGGAAATAAACAGGAAAACAGCAACTTCAGAATATTTTATTTGTCTGTTAGTCACATATGCAGAGCAGCAAATGAAAGAATGAAGACAAAGATTGAGTTAATCTTATTTCAAAAGCTATGCCAAAGACTTCAATATCATGTCCACACAGAGAGGGACAGAGACTATTTATTTCTATTCCCAAGTAAGGGTCATTTAAATAACTCCGTGAAATTTTCACAAGGCCTCTGCTTGATCACTTCCAGTTTTGGAAAACTCACTCACATGAGAGAAATATTGAATGCCAGCTCAAAGGAGAAACACGGTAACTGCTCAGTAAATATTAGTCGAATTAAGTACCAATATGACTACAAATGGAAGTTTTTACAGGTAATGAAGGGACACGGTAACTTAGAGGTCCCTGAGGTAATATGAAATGGTATCTGAATTAACTTTCTGTACTTCTAAACTCAGTAATTTGGTATGTTATTACTAATTTTATTAATCTGGTTCCAGTAAATTTAATACTCCAGATTATGAGTATTTTGAATTTGAATTGTTTTTAACAAGACATCATTAATGGCCTTCCTGAACAAAATCTCCATATTTTCAGCATCTGGTTGTGATCACCTTGACATAGCAACTTTACTTTTAGAAGTACTGATAAAAGGCAAAGGAAAAATCATCATGCCTCCTCCTAACACTTCGCGTCCCTCTCCTGTCATCTTCTTGTTGATGGGCATCTCAGGACTAGAGCACCGGCGTGACTGGATCAAGACTCCATTCTGCTCAAGGTATCTGGTGGCTGTGGTGGGGAATGAGACCATACTGGCTGTGGTGAGGGCCGAGCGAAGCCTCTATGAGCCTATGCTCCTCTTTCTATGCATGCTTTCTGTCACTGACCTTGTCCGGTCCACTTCTACGCTGCCCCGCATGCTCTGTCCCTTCTGGCTCAGAGACCATGACATCACCTTTGATGCCTGGCTGGCCCAAAAGTTCTTCACTCATAGCTTACTGCTATGGAATTGGACTTCTTTTTGGCCATGGCCATTGACCATTATGTGGCCTTTTGTCATCCACTGCACCATACCACCATTCTAACTCATGTTCACATCACTATAATGGGTATTGTTATTAGCAATTATTATTACTAATTACTATTTAATATTACTAATTATATTTACTCTTACTAATTACTATTACTAATTATTATTGGTGATTCAGGGTGTGGCGTTCTTTGCTCCACACTCTATCCTGCTCAAATTGCTGTTACATCAAAACATGAATTACTGCCCACATCTGCTGTGAGTTCATAGTTGTGGTGAAGGTGGTGTGTATGGACACCAAGGGTTATCCTCTCAGTATGGCTTCTATCATTGCCTCACGTGATGCCATTTCAGGGCTGTATCCTACAGCTTCATACTTCGTTCTGTATTCCGCCTGCCATCCCGAGAACCTAGCGTTAAGGCTTTGGACATGTGTGGATCTCATTTCTTTGTCATTTTTGTCTTTTCTTTCACAACTAGTTTTTCCATTTTCATTCACTCTTTTGGGAAAAGTGTGCATGCACATATCCATATTTTTCTTGCAAATATGTGCCTTTTGGTGCCCACTTCACTCAACCCCATTGTGTACAGAGTAAGGACCAAAAAAATTCTTGAACATGTTCTTAGGACACTAATGGTCAGAGTTTCTTGATTTTAGTTAGATCAATAAAAGCGATGGTTCAGAAACAAATGGGACTACAAAAGACAGTAAGGAAAGGAACTAGCTGTTCATCCTCCCACAAGCTGAATTGCGTTTATCACCTGAAAGGTCTTTTATTTACTAGATGTCTATAAATTCCAAAAATTTTAATTCAATGAATTATTTCTGCTTTTTCATTTATTAAATATTAGGGAACAGATTAATCTCCTCCTGTGTATCTTTCTTTTGGAGAATAATTATAAATAGAGAGTGAATAGTAAGGGAACTGGAAGAATGATAAGTAAACAATTTACAGAAGAAAATAGAGTTTTCTAGAGAACTAAATTTATGGACAGTATATACCCGGCTATTTGAAACAACTTGATCCATGTATGGGGCTATGATTTTATAGAATAGGTGGTGACTATTGTACTTGTTCTTTAGTTGAATCAAACTGGAGAATGATTGTTTATCCAGTTAAAGGAGTAGGATTAGTAATACATAGATGTTTATAATTAGTATTAAGCAATTTCTTAAAGAACAAAGAAAAAAACAAACATGAAGTAGTGTGAAGGCTCCAATTTAGCGTTATAGGTGTTCCATTTTCTAGAGAAATTTTCATAGAGGTGGACTGTGTTTCATAAGATAAACCAATATCCTGGAGTCTAATGACTGCTAAAATTAAGGTCACAAAGTCCTATTTTTGTAATTAGTTGTCACTATAGTCAAATTACTAGGTTACTATGTGCATTGTCTACCTCATTCCAGGCTTCCACATGCCTTAAGTCTGTCTCGTTCATTAGGTGACTTGGAACCCAGTATTAAGGCATAAGATCTGAAACTTCTTATTAGCAACAATGTTAAAATAGTCCTATTTATTGCCTCAGTACCAAGGACTTACTTCCTCCTTTAGTTCATTGTCATTAGTTTTCACCTGGTTATCCATTTCTCATTATTTAAAAAAAATAACCTAAAATCTGTGGACCTTTTTATCCTTTGAATCTGTAAGAATAGTGGTTTGAAACTTGTCCTCTGAACCTTTTCCCCACTCCTTGCTTATTAACCTTAGGAACTCACACCCACAGTTAAACACACAAAGATTAACATCTCCAGAATCCTCAACACTGAGTTTGTAATTCAAATATGGGGAGAATGTACAGTTGTCTATTCAAGAAGGAGAAATAGTTGGGCATCTTTTCCTTGATTTCTTAATAGATGTCTAACTGAACATGTATTCCTACCTTGGTATAATTTAGACTGCATGACATTTTTCCATGTAGTACAATCTCTTGTTGGTTAGGGAACCAGGCTTTGGAGTTAGACTGCCCAGGTTCAAGTCCAGTATTCTTTGCATGGCTATCTTTACTCCTATTTAATTCTACTTCACCTCAATTTCTGATATTTAAAAGTGAATAATAGAACCTACCTCATATAGTTGTGTTATCATTATATAGCTGTGTGATGATTAAATGAAATATGAAAGCAGATCAATATAGTGCTGCAGACAAAATACAATAAGCATTAATTGAATATGCAGACTGGAAAGGAGGTAAGATCCAAAGTAGAGGTGCAAGTATTATTTTCACACTGGAGTAAAAACACTTGTACAACTAAGTAAGAGAAGGGTGAAAAGGTTCAGAATATCACTTGCATAATCACCTTAATTTCCTAGGGAGACAATAGAAAGTGCTCAAAGTTAAAGAAGAAATGTACAAATAAGATGCACTCTGCGAAAAACGAAGTTTAACGTATTTACAGAAGCAAATAGGAAATGAAACCAGTCAAAGGACACCAGAAAGGATTTTCATGCAGCTTTAGATGTCCCACCTGAAAAGGTTTCAATTGGCATAATTCTGTAACTTTTCTTTATAACTCTCATGACCAAAGCTATTGGAAGAGAAAGATCTAACTGTGGAGAAAATAGCAGAGGATGAGCAGCCAAGAACATCAGTTGAAGCCTACCAGAAATGTATAGTCAGGTCTTTTTGTCATATGACGTAAAACAGAAGTGATGCTAATGATGCGTAAATACTAGATTTACTTTATTTTAATGCAGTTTGGCGTTATTTTGCTTTAGTATTGTATTGAATTCTTTGTATACAAGTATTAAAATTATCTCCCACCCACACCTTAATGGTGAAACTTTAACACCGCATAAAATATTCAAATGTAAGTTCTTTACGTGTAACTAAAGTCAACCTTCGGTTGCCACTGCTACTGCTGCTATAAACCAAACCTCTTACGAGTTCTTCATTATCTCTCCTGCTGTTTCCAATAGTCAATTGTAAAATATAATGGTGAGGCCATCTCAACTATATCAATTCTATTCACCATGAATCTGGATTTCCTGTATTTAATACAGGTTACCCTAATTACAATGATGTTGTTTCTGATGAAAAAGATCCAGGAGATGACTTAGTGGCTTTATTCAGTAGGTTTGGTACTTTTAAAAGGGTTTTGTGCAAATTCTCCATGGGCTGTACCAATTGACTATGAGATGGCTGCTGCCTGGGATAAAAAGGAAAACGTATTTGTTAAAGTCCCAGAGAAAACATATATTTTATTATTAGTTTAATTCCTAAGCTTATAGAACTTCCTTAAGAAGAGTAACAACATATGATTCATCTCCATATACCAAATATCTAGCCATTTGCCTGATTTTCTATTGGTCCTTCATAAAAAGTTTATTTAATTATGTTATAGAAATGAATGAAAATAAATGTAATAAATATGATTAGCTGGATTGAAATCAAATGAAAACAATATATTCTTCAGTTTTCAAAAAAGTAATGCAGTTATGTCATGGTAGGCTTGGTGTTTAGAAAAGATTAAACATATTTTTCTGTAATTCTATAGAAAATTAATAACGTTGGACAAGAAGAGCTGGAGCCTCTCACTGAATGAGTCATCTAGTCTATGATATGTGCAGTTGTAAAAGTACCACAGAAGCATGGTCCCTCGTAATGATGCACAGTTCCATCCCTGCTTTTTCCTCCTGATGGGAATTCCAGGGCTAGAAAATGTGCATATGTGGATCACTTTTCCATTTTGTGTTGTATATTGGACCACCCTATTGGGAAATATTACAATTCTTTTTGTAATTCAAACTGAACATCATCTCCATCTTCCCATGTTCTACTTCCTGGCCATTCTGTCATCTATTGACCTTGGCCTGTCCACATCCACCATTTCTAAGATGCTTGGCATCTTCTGGTCCAACCTGAGAGAAACCACTTTTGAAGCCTGCCTCATTGGGATCTTCTTCATCCACTTATGCACTAGTCAACTATTCTTGTGGTCATGGTCTATGATCGCTATCTGGTCATCTCTAACTCTCTTTGCTACACATTGGTGCTGATGAACAAGGTGGTATCAGTTATAGCATCCTCCTGAGATCCTTAGCCAGTGAAATGCTCTTCGTTCTGCTCATCCTCAGGTTACCCTTCTGTGGGCACTAAATCATCTCCCAAACTTCTTGTAAGCACATGGGCATTGCCTGCCTATCCTGTGCTAACATCAAGGTTAACATCGTCTATGGCTTGGTGTTTGACATCATAGCCATTATCATCCTATATGCAGATTCTCCATACTGTCTTCCGCCTACCTTCCAGGGATGCTCAACTGAAGTCACTCAGCACTTGTGGCTACCATGTCAGTGTCATGTTGGCTTTCTATACTCCAAAATTTTTCTCCTTCATGACCTATTGGTTTGGCCAACATTTTCCTCAATACATCCACATTCTTCTTGCCAACTTTTAAGCTGAAGAAGAATGTGGATAAGCAGATAAGAGAAAGCATCATTAGAACTCTCAGAAATAAATTATGAAATTTGATCTTCAAAGATTGCAAGGCTTGAGTAGGAGTAAATTGAACTTATTCTCTACTCTCAAAATCGCAATAACAATGTTGGGGGAAGATGGTATATTATATGCAGATTTATAGTCTTTCATTCATCTTAGAAAAATTAAACCAGAATAAACAATAGTAAATATTTAATAAAGCATAGTTCTAGCCACCCATTACAAAGTCAAAAATTATATGACAAATGAAAAAAAATCACAGGAAAAAGCACAAGAAGTTTAAAAAATGGACTAGCATAATAATAATAGTAGAAAAATAGACAAATATTGTGAACCAGTGTTTTCATAAGTTGCAAGTATTAGCTCTTTAAATTTTTATAACTACGATAACGAATAGTTACTACCTATTATTCCAATTCCATAGCTGAGGAAACTGAGACAATAATAATATTACATATTAACAATATTATTTTGGGACAAGTAGCATTTTCTTAGTTGGAATAGAATCCCTCTTATTTCTCAGCAAAGAAATATTCAACATGAACATATTAATAAACTATAGAACAAAACTAAGGACATATTTTACATGTAAATAAATACAAAACACCACTAGTAAGACACATTGGTTGCTTATATAGCATACGAATGGGAAGAAACACCCCACAACTCCATGTGATTTAAGAGTCATATTAACACTGTGAAACAGAGGTAATATGCCCACTAATGGAATCTGATATTTCTTACACCTTTCAATGTTCTGGGAGCTACATTTGGTTCTTCAGTTAATTCGCATTTTATAATAAGTAAGTAGAGATTCAGAAGTTAAGTAACTTACACATAGTCACACAACTATGATGTAACACAGAATTTTAATTGAGTTATTTAGTTTTAGGGCAGTTTCCTTACCTCTCTGCTATTATTTAATATAGAAACAGACTATGATGCAGGTGATCAAAGTTTAAGAAAACATTTAGGTGTCAACATGTTATTATACAACTTAAAATGGAATTACTTACATAAAGCAGTGAGTATAACTACTAATTCAGAAATGTGAATGAGTGATTAGAATATATATGTATATATAGTATATACGTGTACTATATATATATACTATATATATACCTCAAATATGACCAGACCATGAATAAAATAATTAGAGAAAATTAATGGATATAAAGGATGGAAAGGAAGATGAACCACACAAAAATACCAGTATGCTCAACAGACAAAATGCAAAGGTATTCCTGGCTTCCTAGATGCAAGTTTGGACAAAGACATTTCACAGTGCTTGACTCAAGCTCTCAGATGCTCTCACTCCCTGAAGACACCGACCAGGATGTCTTTCTCAGGGGAGCTACAGCCTTCGCATACAGTATTCCTCTTGAGGCACCCTGTGCGAGATGCCAGCCTGATGCTGCAAGAAGAGGCAGAATGTTGTCCTTGAGGAAGTAGCACAGGTCATATTTTATACTTGTGGGAGTCTCCCACAAAAAGGCTCATACAAGTGGGGCAGCTCGGCACAGTGGACAGTGAGGAGAGCTTCTGGATGTCACATCAGGTAGTACCACTTACAGATTTGTCACTGACGAAAGTGCCAGGCTCATTTATTCCAGCTACCCCCATAGAGCGGGAGCACCCAGACACTGTATGGTGCAGTTTCACCATAGATATGAGCCTGGGTGAGTGATCAGAGTCCAGAACCATGGACATCCCAGTGATAGTCAGTAGAGTGACCTTTTTGAAATAGTTTCTGTATCTTATTAGTTGCAAGGGCTTGGAGGTGACCTTTGCACTCTGAGCTGCAAAACAAGGATGTCAATGCTTGTTCCATTTGTGTATTAACCAGTGTTCAATGATCAGATTCTGTAAAGGTGACAATGTTTTTCACAGTTTGAGTGATAAAAAAATGAGAATTTGAGGTACATAGTCTCATTGTATTCTGATTGCGTTGAATCTAATCTACAAATTCCATGTTTCAGAATAAAACTCAAGAAATTTGTATATTTAGCTCGGAAGAAAATCGTTCCATAAATGGGTATCAGTGAAGGAGTCCTAAAACTTTCACCACTTCTTCCCTATACAATAATGTGTGCCTGGGACACTATGAAGATACTTTAAAACACAGTTCCTAATTTAATTAGATTAGAGTCTTAACTTTCACTTTAGACTGAATGGTGGGGACTCCGTTACACGGCCCCTTCTGGGATCTTATTTATGATATTAATAAGCAGTTATGTTTTATTTAGAAAAATAAACATTAGCACAAAGACTCATACCTGTGGATAATAAAAATGTCAAATTATTCCAGTTAATGTACTAGGGATCTAGTGTCAACACATTTTATTAGGCACCGCATATGCAGCACCTTATTTTATTAGCTTCTAAAGCCATACGAAGTAGATACTATGATTATCTTAGTCTCTACAGATAAATAAAATAAAGCTCAGGAAATGATTTTCTTAAGGTCATTAGTAAGGGGGAGAGTGAAGACATAAATATGTTTGCCTGAGTTGAAAGAGTTGCCCCTGAACACCAAACTACTGATTCTTAATCAGCGACAATAGGGAGATGGGTTCTGATAATGGACAGAAAGAGGTCATGGGTGAATTTGACACTGAGTGGACATCGCTTGGCAAGAACAGTCTAGTAAGTGGATCTATCTGCTAGCCAAGATCTGAAACTATGTAAATCATGAGGCTTTCAATTAAATCCGTACCTTTACAACTTTTGAGAAAGGGTGGGGCTGAGAGTACTGGTTCATCTGTAAGGCTAACATCTATCAATGGATAGTGAATGTCAGGAGTACTCTGTTGAGAACTTTTGGCACTGAACCTATCTAAGCTCAATAAAAAATAATATAATGATGTGTTCTTGGTGTCTGCTTTAAACTTTAGATGTAGGTTGTGGTTATTGCTTTATACAACAAATATCTATAATGCTGAATTAGAGCTACTATAATGAAAATATTGAAACAGATTAATGTCCCATAATGGTGGTAAAACCACAGATACAAAGGAGAGGATTGACTTTTCTTCTGGATGTGACAAGAGAAGCTTTGACCAAGGGGTTTCCAAAGACTAAACTTCTCCACATTTATGACACTCTTGGATTATAGTTTAAATCATTGAAATGTCCTTTTACATAGAAGTAATGCCTGTGAGTTTCTAATGAGGATCTACTTATCAGATGCTATCATCAGCACAATAGGAAATGGAATTGAAATATGGTCTTAGTGAAAGTCTGGTTATATTTTTTTACAATTTAATGCTAAGACATTTTCCTAGCCAAAAATAGCTCCCTCAGATTCACTTGCCTTTACTTTGTGTACTTCCCAAAAAGTCAGCATGTTTTCACTGCTCTAGTCACCAAGACCCACTCCAATCCTCAGGGTTTTCTTTCCTTCTTCCAGTCTCACCTCTTCCTCACCCTGAGACCGCCCCAAACCCCCACTAATTCTAGATATGGTGATTTATGTTCTAAACTCTCAACTTCTTTCTTCTTATTCTTAAAGAACGTATACATTTCTTTTTTGTTTTAGCATCTGACTCTAAACACTACATGGAGTCATATAGGAAGAAATTATTTTAAAAAACATGAATATTGTACTAACTGTGTAAAGTTACTTTCATAATTTTCCTGGGTCTAAAGGCTTTTAATAACTGTACAGTTTTGAATGCAAGATTATTTTTTCTTTTTACTTTATAATTACTTCCTACTTCTATATTTACTGTAGCAAAAGCACTATTGCCCAAAGGAAATTTAGTACTATGGAGAGAGACACATGTGCAAATTCTAATGGTACAACTTATGTTTATGAGTTATCTGAGACAAATTCCTTAAACTGTCTTGACCTTAGCTTTGCTTGCCTGTAAACCTAGTATGATAATACTGGCTCCCCTACAGAGTTGTTTTGAAATTTGAGTGAGAATACTTATGAAGCATTCAGTGCACTCATTGATAGACACTATTTTCTTTGATTGACCTTCTGCTTGCTTACAGAATCATCCCCATAAATTAGAAAAATAGCTATGCACATATCTGAATTTCAGAAAAATATACATCCTGAAGGCCATCTCAGTTGGCACATTCTCAGCTGATTAGGGCTCTGGCTTCCTGAATTACGTTTTGAATTTTAATAATACAGTAATGTGAAATTTGGTTGAATGAGTTGAAGAATATGTTTGAGAAATTTTAGGTGGACATAAAAACACTGTTCTACTGGCAAAATAAATGACAAATTTAAGAAATCTCTGAGGGAGTGGTAGAGCACATCCTCGGATACAATGCTGGCATGCTGTGTGACTGTGTACCCCCCGTTGAATTTGTCATTATTCAGAGTCATTTCAATCACCAATGAACGTGTTGCCGACAATCAAGAATATACCACGGTCAGCATTTGGCTTAAAAGCTGGTGAGTATGAATAAGAAGGAAAGTCTCAGGAATAAAAGCTAAATCCCATCCAACACAGAAATTATTACAGGATATTTAAAACTTCAGTAAGTTGTTTATTTTATTTCATGCTCTTTTAGTGTGATTGTAAAATATTACAATTAGGTTTTAGAAATTTTAGCTTTCTGTATTAATTGAGTGAGGTAAATTAACATTCTATTCCAGTATAATATTTTCTCTCTAAAATAAGCTCCTAAATCGAATATTTTATTAAAATAAATGATATTGTACTTTAGATTGCAAAATATTAAAGATGACACTTATTTTTACTAAATTTATATTTTACACAATTTCATTGTGGAACATTGCAAACATATACAGACTAAACTGAGGTGCATAATGCTTCCATCATTCAATTTCAACAACCATAAACATTATATTGTCTCCAGGCTCAGATTTGATTTTTAAGGCAAAATTTACATATGTTTAAATGCATGAAACTTATCTGCACATTTTTGACAAATGTGCATACTTATGCATTCTACACTCCTATAAAGAGCTGGATTTTTTTTCTATCATCTCAAAAAACCCTCTTATGTTCCTTTCTAGTCATCCCAGACCATTCTCAACCCCTGGGCAACCACTGAATAGGTATTTTCAGCACCTGTTTTCCCTGTATGCTCTAGAACTTCTTATAAATGACATTATCTGGTTGGTACTCTTTAGTAACTAGTAACAATCCATAGCTCAGTATAATGATTTTTGATGTATTTATGCTGTTGCACGTATAAGCGATCAATCCATCTTTATGGTTGAATAAAATTTCAGCATGTAAACATTCCAAAATTGATGTATCTATTCACTTGTTTATGAGTATTTGTAGTTTTTCCACTTTGGGGCAGTTTTGGATAAAGCTACTATGAACATTCTTGTACAAGTCCTTGTGTGAACATGTGCTTTCACGTCTCGAGTAAGCGTCCAGGAGTTTAATTGTTGCGGGTACTTTAGGAGAGTCTGTTGCTCCTCATCCTTGCCAAAATTTAGTCTTGTCACGCTTTGATATTTGGCCATTCTAGTGGATGTGTAGCAGCATGTCATAATAGTTTTAATGTACAGTTCCTAATGCTTAATGATTTTGAGAATTTTAATGTCATTTATATATTTTCTTTTGCCAAGTATATATATATATATATATATGTATGTATGTTCTTGACACAAATTCTTTTTCAGAAATAAGGGATTATGAATATTTTCTTCCATCTACGCCCTCTAAGTTCACTTTCTTAACAGTAAATTTTAAAATTTGATAACATACAGCAAACTACTTTTTATGGTTACTGCTTTTTGTGTTCTCTCTAAGAAGCCATTACAAGATCACCTCATTTTATGGTGCTTCACTTCATTGCATTTTGTGGATATTGCATGTTTTTACAAATTGAAGCTTTGTGACAACTCTGCATCGAATATATCTATCAGCACTATTTTTCCAACACTTTGTGTCTCTGTGTCACATTTTGGTAATGCTCACAGTATTTTATACTTTGTCATTATTATTATATTTGTTATGATGACCCATTATCAGTGATCACACAGATTATAGCTTGCTGAGGGCTCAGATAATGATTAGTATTTTCTAGACATAAAGTATTTTATTGCTTATCTATTTGTATGTGGGTGTGTGTGAGGAAGATTAGCCCTGAGCTAACATCTGTTGCCAAACCGCCTCTTTTTGCTTGAGAAAGGTTGTTGCTGAGCTAACATCTTGGCCAATATTCCTCTGTTTTATGTGGGATGCTGCCACAATGTGGCCTGATGAGGAGGGCTGGGTCTGCACCCAGGATCTGAACCTGTGAACCCGGGGCTGCTTAAGAGGAGGATGCAAATTTAACCAGTACCCCACCAAGCCAGCCCCAGAAATAAAGTATTTTTAAATTAAGGTATGTACATTGTTCTTTAGGCATAATGCTATTTCACACTTAATACAGTATAGTGTAAACACAACTTTTATATGCACTAGGAAACCAAGAAATTCATGTGACATCCTTTATTGTCATATTCGCAGTGGTCTGGAACCAAACTAGCATTATCTTTGAAGAATGCCTGTACTTTCCATTGGGTTGTAAAAATATTCTCCTTCTTTTGATTTTGTAAATGTTAGAATTTGAGCTTTTTAAAATATCGAGTCTATTTTAGAAACGTAATTAATATTTGTATGTGTTGTCAAGTTGGAATCAAGGTTCTTTTTCTCATAAGTACTTGCAGTTGCACCAGTGTCATTGGTAAAAACAACTCTGCTGTCCTCATTGAACTACTATATTAGTCACTTTATAAAATTTAAGTGAACATGCAAAATGTGTCTATTTGTTCTTTCTATTATACTTTCTTACCTATTTCTCTAATATTGTGCAAATGCCACACTATCTCGATTACTACAGTTTTATAAGTCTGAAGTCCTTTAATATAAGTCTTCTGCTTATTTTATACTTTTTTCCAATGAATTTGGGGTATTCCTATAATTATTTTAGAATAAGCTTAAATTTCTTGGCATTGGTTGTTATAAATTTATTCATCAATTTCGGAAGAATTGACATCTTAATATATTTCAGTCTTCCAAGCCAAGCATATGTTATATACTGTTTAAATTATTTCAGATCTTAATTTCTGTCATGTTTTACAATTTTAAGTGCTTATTGCTAAGAACTCCATGTTTCTGATGCCATTGTAAGTGGTATTGTGAAATTTTACAAAATCTTAATGTAAAATTTCAGTTTCCAATCATTTCCTAATAGTGTATAGAAAATTATTGATTCTTGTATCTGAGTAATTAATAAGCTAAATGGTTGCTTATG
Organism: Equus quagga; assembly: GCF_021613505.1. Classification (NCBI taxonomy): domain Eukaryota; kingdom Metazoa; phylum Chordata; class Mammalia; order Perissodactyla; family Equidae; genus Equus; species Equus quagga. Next base: position 25,390,719 of record NC_060280.1, read on the forward strand.
AATTCTTTGATTTTTATGTAAATGTTCATGTCACTTATGAACAGGAAAGTTTACATCTTTCATTCCAATCTTGATTTCTTCTTATTTCTTTTTTGTGACATATTGACCTCTTAGAGCCTGCAGTAAAATATTAAATATAATTGATAGTAGTTGATATTTTTGCCTTATTTTCAATCCTAGTGACAAGTCTTTCAGTATTTCATCATTCAGTATGATATTAGCTGAAGATTTTTCATAGATTCCTTTAACCAAATTGAACTTTTATTGTTTGTCTAGATGCTGAAAGTTTTTTTTTAAATATCATACATGGATGCTGAGTATAATGAATGGTTTTTCTCCCTCTATTAATATTGCCGTGTTTTTTGTGTTATGTCAAGAATCACAAATTTTTTTAGTGTGAAAGTAGAAAAATTCTAATAATGGCTTCATGAACCACAGCATAAAAGCACAGTTTTATTAAAAGATAAATATAAACACAGTCTTATTAAAGCAAATAAAGGGAAAAGTAACACCTAGAGAGAGGGGACTATGACAAGCAGATAAACCTCATACAAGGGTATCTTCTCAACCATCATATCCAAAGTTTCTTCCTATTCCAGTTCCTCACTCTTTTTTTCATAAAATTTTTGGGAGTGTTCTCTTATGTATCTAATCAACTAAGTAACCAAGATAACTTGAAAATGTTACACAAGTTCTGTTTACTGGAAGTGTTCAGTTGATAGTAGCATATAGAGATGAGCATTTCACAAAAGAATGAGCTAAAGATGATCATGAATCACTCTACCACGCTACCACTAGAAAAGACTGTTTCTAACTTCCACAATCCCCATGGATTACTAAATAGAATAAGCAATAATTTAATATCTCTGATAGTTAATTGTCCTTGATGGAGTTCAGGGTAGGCTGCCCCAAAATATGTCACTTTGGCATATTGATTATTTTAAAATAAAGTTACTTAAGAAACAAGGCAAGAAGGACACTCTTACCCTCCTCTGTCCCCCTGAAAAAAGGAAATCAATCTCCCATGTGAAAGGTACCCTGTTTATGCCAGGAGGTAAAAATACATCCTTTTCACCAGAGACAGATAATTATGGGCCAAGAAGGCTGTAAAACCAAAACTTGTTACTTCGATGCTAAGTTACTACCCCACACCCAAGCTTCTTTGCCTTGTCAATTCTTCACAAATTGATTGTTTTTTTTGTCTAAAAGATATAAAAGCTGCCTACTTTGGTCATTTATTTGACTCTTTTATTTCTGTGAGCTCCCATATGCATGCAATTAAATTTAGTTTTCTCCTGTTAATCTGTTTTGTGTCAATTTAATTATTAGGCCAACCAAACAACCTAGAAAGGAAGAAATGTTTTCTTCCCCCAAATCCTCAAATTCCCTTCCATTATGTTCTCAATAGTTTAATTGGTATGCTATTACATATAGTGATATCCAACCACCATATATTGCCTTTTGTCTCCCTAGAAATACTGAAGAAGACTGTAGAGTATTTTCCAAGAGTTCTCAGAAGGATGTCCTCTGTCAATGACACTGCCTCATATCCCTCTGCCTTCCTTCTGCTGGGTATACCTGGTCTGGAGGCTTTCCATATGTGGATTGCCTTCCCTTTCTTTGTTGTTTATCTGATAGCACTTGTAGGGAATGCCACAATCTTGTTTGTGATCAAGACTGAGCATACTCTTCATCAACCCATGTTCTACTTTCTGGCTCTTCTCTCTTTTATTGATCTAGGTCTCTCCACTTCTACCATCCCCAAAATGCTGGCCATCTTCTGGTTCAACTTCAGGGAGATAAGCTTTGAAGGCTGCCTCATTCAAATGTTCTTTATCCACACATTTACTGGTATGGAATCTGTTGTACTCCTGGCCATGGCAATTGACCGCTTTGTCGCCATCTGTTATCCCCTGAAATATACCACTATTCTCACCAACAAAATGGTAGCTATTATGGCCTCTGTTGTAGTGGGCAGGCCAGTTCTTCTTGTCATCCCATTTTGCCCTCTTCTCAAACAATTGCCCTTCTGTGGACACTACGTTATCCCTCATACCTACTGTGAACATATGGGAATTGCCCGTCTTGCCTGTGCTAGCATAACTGTCAATATGATCTATGGCTTATTCACCATTGCTGCCTTGATCTTTGACTTGATCCTTATTGCCCTCTCCTATGTTCAGATCTTACGAGCTGTTTTCCAGCTTCCTTCCAAGGATGCCAGACTCAAAGCACTTAATACCTGTGGTTCACATGTCTGTGTCATCTTAGCCTTTTACACACCAGCATTTTTCTCCTTTATGACCCATCGATTTGGTAGAAATGTTCCTCGCTACATTCACATACTCCTGGCCAATTTGTATGTGGTGGTTCCTCCATGTTTTAATCCAGTCATTTATGGAGTCAGGACAAAGCAAATTCAGATCCAAGTTATAAGAATGTTTGTAAAGAAAGAGTGACTCAAATGTATTCAGAAGTTGATAAATTCTCAGGCTAACCTTCAACTTGTATATCTCTCAGGGTGTCCAAAATTGAGACTATGTAAAGGCCACTCAGTCATTACTTCAGCCTTTTTTAGAGTCTCCTAAATACACATTCAGTGGTTCCTTTATGTAATTATGTAATTTAACTTTCAATGAATTATATTCCTTTTTTTCATTGAAAGTAGAGAAGATTGTAGGGCCAAGTAGAAGATCTAACGAGATTTTTGAATGTGTGGGGACAATGATGTTCTTGATGTCAGTAGCAAAATTTATGTACGTGTTTGATAAAAATGAAGATTCTGGTGGCATGCAGTTCTTTACGTTTTGGTCTATGAATCAATATTTTGGAATTTGTCTTTCAACTACTTATTTTTCTACCAACAATACTTTCATCTAGATGATTTCTTAATTTCACTCAGAGAGTTATTGTGATCTGAATGTTATTTATCCCTTAATTCTGTCTCTGAAAGAGTCAAACCCATTCTACATTGCCAGCTCTACAATACTATCAAAAGTAGAAAAAGGAATGAAAATAAAATTAGTTACCAAATTCCTGTATAAACTCAGTTGCAAAAAAATTGCCGAAAATTATGCAAATTGAATTCAATGATGTATAACAAGATCATATATCATGACCAAGTAGCACTTATCTCAGAAACTCAAATAATTTTTGCATTTGAAAATTAATCAATGTATTTCACCGTACTTTCATAGGAAAAGAAAAATACATATGATCATGTTAATAAATGCTGAAAAAGCATTTGACAAACCCCATCATGAATTTCTGATGAAAATTTCATAAAACTTGCAAGTGAAGGGAACTTCTCTAACTGGCTGGTGGAAATCTATAAAAAGAGACTTATAGGTTACATAACACTTGATGAAAGACTGAGTCTTTTCCCTCTACTATCAGAAAAAATGCAAGAATGTCTACTCTGATCACGTCTATTCTCTATTGTACTGGGGATTCTAGCCAATGCATTAAGACAAATAAAAGGAAATGAAAAGCATTGATATTGTTAAAAGAAATTAAACTCAATTTACTAATGACATGATTTTTCTATGTAGATAAATGTTATGTAACCTACTAAAAGCTACTAGAAGTAAGATGTGACTTTAGCAAGTTAGAAATTTCAGGGTCACTGTACAAACAGTTGGATTTCTCATACTAATGACATTCCATTAGAAAATGAAATAAAAATATCATCTAAAATAGCTTTTAAAAATATTTGGGGACAGATTTTACGAAAAATTAAAAGACTTGCATGGAGAAATCATCGCTGAGAGAAATTGAAGAAGACATACATAAATGGAGAGATGAACAATCTTCATGTATCCAAAGTGTTGGTATTGCAAATATTTCTATTTTCTCCAAGTTGATATACAAATTTAATCATATTCCACTCAAATTTCCAGCAGGCATATTTTTTTTGTAAAAACTAAAAAGCTGATTCTAAAATTTATGTGGAAATGTAAAATAACCAGAATAACCAAAACAACTTTAAAAAACTGTAACAAAGTTGGAGGACTTACATTAATAAAGATAGTGTGGTAGTGGCATAAAAACGTGCAAATAGATCAATATACCAGGAGAGGAAGCCCTGAGATAGATTCACATATATCTAGTTAATTGATTTTCAAAAAACTGCTAAAGTAATTTAATGTAGAATAGATAGATGGAACACTTGGGTAATAATATTCAAAAATATGCCCTTCAATCTATATCTCACATTCTTTAAAAAAATAAAATCAAAATGGATCAGAAACCTAAACGTATAACCTAAAGTTATAAAACTTCTATGGGAAACCATATTAGAAGTTCAATAGCCAGATATATTTTAAAAATTAATGCACTAAATTTCATAAAACTTAAGGACTTCTGCTCTTCCAAAGCACTGTTAAGAGAATGCAAGCATAGGTTTCAGACTGTAAGAAAATATTTTTGTTGATTTCTGTATGTCTTATAACTTTTTTCTCCCTCATTTCCTCCCATATTGCCATTCTTTGTGCTTAGTTGATTTTTGTAGTGGCACCTTTTGATTCCTTGTCATTTCCTTTTGTGTATATTTTATATGTATTTTCTTTGTAGTTGCCACAGCGATTAAATATAACATCCTAAAGTTATAAAAATATATTTAAAATGGATAACAACTTAACTTCAATCACATACAAAAGCTTTACTCTTTTAGAGCTTCTCTCTCACACTTGAAGTTATTAATGTCACAAATTACACTTTATGTATTGTGTACCTATTAACATAGATTTATAATTATGTTTGTACTGTCTTTTAAATCCTGTAGAAGAATAAAAAGTGGAGCTATAAACCCAAATTTTGATGATGCTGGTTTTTATATTTGTATGTGTATTTCTATTTGCTAAAGAACTTTATATTTTCGACTGACTCTCTAGCTTCCCTCGACTTCAACATAAAGGACGGTCTTTAGCATTTCTTGTGGAGAGAGTCTAGCAGTAGTGAACTCCTTCAGCTTTTGCTTATCTGAGAATATCTTAGTTTTTCCTTCATTTTTGAAAGGTAGTTTTACCAGATACAGAATTCCTGATTTTTTTTCAACATTTTAAATATATCATTCCACTCTCTTCTGGCCTGCAAGGTTTATGTCCCAAGTTGACATCGGAATGAAGTTAATGTATTTAAGGACTAAAGAATGTTTTCTGTGTCTTTTCAATTCCCTGCAGAACTGATCCTGTTAAGTAGTTGATACATTATATCAAAGTATTGAGGGATGGCTGCATCTGCGACTGTAAACCTAAGGGAAGGCACAGGTAAATGACTATCCCTGAAATTAGGAAGATTATCAGTGCTCGCCAACAACACAAATACCTGCCCCGCGACGCTGTTCTCCCAATGATTCCATAAGAACCTATTTGTACTAAATATTATTCCTGCTTATCCTCTGAGATTACCGTGTTGAAGCTGCTACATATAGAAGCTACCTGTTTTGGTTGCTTCTTGGCTCTGAATTAGTTTCTCTATGAACTAATTAAGTTTATTATGAAACTACAGAAGGATGTAGAGGAGGAAATAGTCTGAGAAATCTAAGGAAAACTTCAAAGGACATGAGACTCCCTCAAACAACATCTATTTATTTCCTCATGACCTAGATTCAAGGGAAGAGATATGATCGTTTGAAACAGAGGGAATACATATTTTTTACCCTCTATGGATAAAACAAATACAAAAACTTGATTCTGGGAAGCAGAGATTTTTTTTAGGAAATCATAGAAGTGATGGCTCTCTCTCATTTTGATCGGATTTTATATTGTCTGAATCTGTTGAAGGACAAACACATGGATACCTCATGACCTCTGGGTCTCAAACACAGGTTGGCATTTTCAGGGAGATAATATCACAACAATCATATCATGTGAGTTTGTGCAAAAAAAGTGTTTTGGAAATTATTGTATAAATCTGTGAGTGTATACACTTTCAAAGTCCGTTTGTGCAATGCTCTGTGTTGTATTTGTGCCTCCAACATGGGCTCATTGAGCACATAATGAGTGACAGCCACTGATCTAGACTATAACATTTCCTGTTGTTTATGTGGTTACACATGAATGTGCGGAGATCCTCATTTACCCAGGGAATCCCATCTCACTTGAATCTCTTTGCAGTCTTTGAGTCCCAACTACACTAGATTTTAATTCATTACATCATGATTGTCCCTCCTGATGGAACTATGTTTATGCTCCTTTCCTTTCTCTTTGTTTATGTGTGTGTGCATGTGTGTATGTGTAGGACAGATAGGCATGTGTAGTCTATGTCTATATCTACGTATCTATATTCAAATCCCATGGGCTGAAGTCATCGATGCTTCACCTTCCAGCCTAAGTGCCATTTACTCAAGAAGGCTTTCCTTGACTCACTAAACTTAATTTGATTCCTTGTTACTATTTCTAGATAACTCACCCTTTCCTCCCCTCCAGGGTAATGGTTTGCCTTACAAATTACGTGCTTAAAGTTGAACACTTACTTAAAGCTAAATAATGAAGAAAGCCATATTTGCTTTGTTCAAATGTTTTTACTATAATAAAGCCCAGAAATGTAAATGTAAAACCCTGGAGAATATTTCTTCAGTTAATAATATTAGGAGACATAGCTGTGCTGGCATGATTCTCGAAGGCATATGTAGAGGTAACACTGTGTAAGTTCTTAGTAGTACCTATTACATCATCAGGATTTGTTTGGGGCATGGAAAGCAGATTGTCCTTAAAAGCTAATGGGAGTACTACACAAATACCGAATACTGCCTTGATGGAAGATGGGAAAACAGAAAATTAGTAACCAAGGGTTTCTCTACAACTCATGAATTTGTGGTGACTTAAGAGTCCTTTTCTTCTTTAACTCTCTCATGTCCTGCCTCATGCTCAACTACGTTATCCCAGGGATTCTCTGCCATGGAGAGTTGACTATCCATTAAAACTATGGGAAGAAGTATAAAGAAATCTGCTTTAGTCAGTAACTGGTATCTCAGACATCGTTGGGTCAGTTTACCAATTTAATAAACTCCTGTGCATGTTTTAGAATGTGGGTTTCTGGATCAATAAATGCAGGAGCACAGTTAGGATCCATCTGCACAGTGAAATGATGTAAATCTGAAAAAAAATGAGGATGACAAGGTAGTGAGTGGGGTTATTGTTAAGAAATATATTGTCCTCAGCAATATATATGTATGGCTTCAAAAGAACATAATATGTGCCTACTTAAAGAGTACATGGTAGAAAGAAATAAACAGGAAAACAGCAACTTCAGCATATTTTATTTGTCAGATTAATCACGTATGCAGAGCGGCAAATGAAAGACTGAAGATATAAATTGAGTTAATCCTATTTCAAAAGCTATGCCAAAGACTTCAATATCGTGTCCACACAGAGAGGGACAGAGGTAATTTATTTCTGTTCTCCCAAGTAAGTGTCCTTTAAATAACTCAGTGAAATTTTCACAGGGTCTTTGCTTGATCACTTCCATTTATGGAAAACTCTGTCACATGAGAGAAATATTGCAGGCGAGCTCAAAGGAGAAGCACGGTAACAGCTCGGTAAGTATTAGTTGAATTAAGTACAAGTATGACTACAGATGGAATCTTTTACTGGAAATGAGGGCTAAGGTGACTTAGAGGTCCCTGAGATAATATGAAATGATATAAGTATATTTTTCTGTACTTCTAAGCATAGTAAATTGGTATCTTATTACTAATTTTATTAATCTGATTCCAGCAAATTTAAATATCCCAGATTATGAATTTGAATTGTTTTTATCAACACATAATTAATGGTCTTCCTGAACAAAATCTCCATATTTTTCAGCCTCTGGTTGTGATCATCTTGACATTGCAACTTTATATTCAGAAGTGCTAATCAAAAGCAAAAGAAAAACCATCATGCCACTTCTTAATGCTTCTTGTCCCTCTCCTGTCACCTTCTTGCTGATGGGCATCCCAGGACTAGAGCACCTGCATGTCTGGATTGGGATTCCCTTCTGCTCCATGTACCTGGTGGCTGTGGTGGGGAACATGACCATCCTGGCCGTGGTGAAGGCAGAGAGAAGCCTCCATGAGCCCATGTTCCTCTTTCTGTGCATGCTCTCAGTCACTGATCTGGTCCTCTCCACTTCTACGTTGCCCCGCATGCTCTGTCTCTTCCGGCTGGGAGTCCATGACATCGCCTTTGATGCCTGCCTGGCCCAAATGTTCTTCATTCACAGCTTTACTGCCATGGAATCAGGATTCTTTTTGGCCATGGCTGTTGACCGTTATGTGGCCATTTGTCATCCACTGCACCACACCACCATTCTCACCCATGCTCGCGTCACTATAATGGGTACTATTGTGGTGATTCGGGGTGTAGCCTTCTTTTCTCCACACCCCATCCTGCTCAAACAGATGCCTTACTGCAGAGCATGAATCATTGCCCACACCTACTGTGAATTTATGGCTGTGGTGAAGTTGGCGTGTATGGACACAGGGGCCACCACGAGATATAGCCTCAGTGTGGCTTCTATCATTGGCTCATGTGATGCCATTCTTATTGCCGTATCCTATGCCTTCATTCTTCGTTCTGTACTCTGTCTGCCATCCCGAGAAGCTAGCTTTAAGGCTTTGGGCACATGTGGATCCCACGTCTGTGTTATTCTTGTCTTCTATTCCACTGCTGGTTTTTCCATTTTTACTCACCGTTTTGGGAAAAATGTGCCTGCACATATCCATATTTTTATTGCAAATATGTACCTTTTGGTGCCCCCTTTTCTCAACCCCATTGTGTATGGAGTAAGGACCAAGAAAATACGGGAACATGTTTTTAGGACACTAATGGTCAAAGGTTCCCAATTTTAGTTGTTACAATAAAACAGATGCTTCAAGAATAAATGAGAGAAAAAGAGGTAATGCAAGAAAAATAACGAACTACTCTACTCCATAAGCTGAATTACACTTATTATTTGAAAGATCTTTTACTTACTAGATATCTGTAAATTCCAAAAATTCTAATTCCACAAGTTATTTCAACTTTTTCTTTATTAAATATTGGAGAACAAATTAATCTCCTCCTGTGTATGTGTCTTTTGGAGGATAATTACAAATAGAGAGTGAACAGTAAAGGAAGGGGAACAAGGGTAAGTAGAGGAAAAAAAAGATTTCTCTAGATACCTAAATGAAGGACATTATACACCTGGCAATCTGAAACAATTTGATCCATACATCATACATGTGGCTGTGATTTGATAGAATAGGTGATATAAATGTTGTACCTATTCTCTAGTGGAATCAAATTTGAAGAATTATTGTTTATCTAGATAAAGGAGTAGAACTAATGATACATAAATATTAACAATTAATATTAAGCAAATCTCTCAAAAAACTATGAAACAAACATGACATGTTGTGAAGGCTCAAATTTTAATATTGTGGTTGTTCCATTTCTAGAGAAATTTTGGTAGATGTAGAGTGCATTTAACAAAATAAGCCGATATCATGGAGTTTAATGACTGCTAAAATTGAGGTCACGAATTCTTATTTTCATGATTAGTAGTCAGTATTACCATGTGTCATTTAATCACCACACAACTATATAAGGTGGGTTCTAGTAGCACTCATTTTTATATATCGGGAACCTGAGTTGAAGAAAAATGAAACAGCAATAAAGCCAAGACAGGCAAAGAAAACTGGACTTGAACCCAGGCAGTCTAACTCCAAAGCCTGGGTCCTTGAGGGACCATGTGCACTAAGTCTGCCTCATTTATTAGGTGACTTGGAACCCAGTATCAGGACATCATAAGATCTCAAATTTATTGGCAACAATGTTGAAATAGTCCTATTTATTGCCTCAGTACCAAGGGCTTACTTATTTCTTTAATTCATTGTCACTAGTTTTCCAACTTCGTTACCTATTTCTCATGACTTTTTAAAAATATTGCCTAAGATCTATGGCCCTTTTTTTATGCTTTGGATCTGTAAAATTAGTTTTTTGAAACTTATGCTCTGAAACTTTTCACCTCCCTTTGCTTAGTAGCCTTAGGAACAAACACCCATAGTTAAACAGACAAAGATTAACATCTCTAAATTCGCCAACGCTCAGTTTGCCATTCAAATATGAGAAGAGTGTGCAGTTTTCTGCTTTGGAGAATTGGTAATATTGAGATGTCTTCTCCTTGATTGCTTAATCAATGCGCAAACTGAATGTGTGTTCTTACTTTGGTAGAATTTAGACTTTATGACATTTTTCCGGGTAGTCCAATCACTTCTTCGTTAAGGATCCAGGCTTTGGTGTTAAACTGCCTGGGTTCAAGTCCAGTATTCTTTACTTGGCTAGCTTTATTTCTATTTAATTCCTCTTCACCTTGGTTTCCTGATACATAAAAAGGCATGATCCCAGAACCTCCCTCATGTAGTTATGGGATGATTAAATGAGACACGGAAAGAAGATCAATGCAGTGGTATAGAGGAAACAATGAATGTTAATTATTTTAATTTTCCCCCATGATTATAATTTCTTGTGTTCTTCACCCTTTGCTTGTTTAAAATGCTTTAGGAAATACCCATTAAACATTATTTAATTTCTTTGCAACTGTGTAATATTTGTATTTTTTAATATTTATGTAAAGAATATATTTGATTCCATTCCCTCTTAGCCACATATTTGTTAAATCTAGCAGCACCTCAAGAAAAAACATTTATGGGGCTGGCCCTGTGTCACAGTGGTTCAGTTCACATGCTCCACTTTGGCAGCCCCGGGTTCACTGGTTCAGATTCTGGCTGTGGACCTACTCACTCCTTATCAAGCCATGCTGTAGCAGGCCTCCCACGTATAAAGTAGAGGAATACGGGCATGGATGTTAGCTCAGGGCCAATCTTCTTCAGCAAAAAAAAAGGGGGAGGGGGATTGGCAGTGGATGTTATCTCAAAAAGAAAAGAAAAGAAAAGAAAAAAACATTTATTTTTTTATTTTTCTGTAGAGTATATTGATTAACATCATGCCATTATTGATAACTTTATTAAAGCCTCTGGAGAGTAAGATAATGTTATTGGAGTGCAATAGAACAGTGATAAGAATATAGTAATCACCTTTAATCTCTTCTGTTGATACAATCATTTAATCATTCATTCATTCATTTATAATATGTGTTCAATAAATACCTTTTAAATTGGATTAGATTTATTTGGACTAATTTTCATGACACTCAAATTTATTCTTCCATCATTATTAATTAAGTCTCTTTCTCCTTAGAAGAAATCCATATGAAGAGATCATAATTAAGTTCCTTAGAATCCTTCGGTGCCAGAAGCGTCTGGCAAACATTGTAAACTAACTCACTCATCTTCCGAGTGCAAGGCTCCTGCAGCTTTCTCTGATTGTTCAGGGACGCCTTTCTCCTGTTTTATCATATGAACTAAGGAGATGGGATCATATCAGGGTGGTAGGGACTAAATTGTAGAGACAATAGGCTATATGATGTTTGATGGCGCTTACATGCTCTTACGTATGCTATTCTTTCTTCCTCAAATACCTTTCACTGCCATATATCACTGTCATGCCCTTCCCACTCCTCTTTATGGAACAGCTCAGTGCACAACTGAAAGAAGCCTCCCCTGTTGTTTCTTTTTGTTAATATGTATTTATATGTTAATAAAAAGGAAAGTCCATAAAGCTGACTCTATCCATCCATCCATCTATCTATCTATCTATCTATCTATCTATCTATCTACCTACCTACCTACCTAGCTAGTTATCTATCAAATAATGCCATTCACGTTTTTAGCATTAGGATAGAATGTAGCTAAAGGGCATTTCACTGGTGTTTTTTTTAATTGTAGTAAACTACACATAACATAAAATTTATCATTTTAATTTTTGAGTATCCAATTCAGTGGAATTAGTACACTTATATTGCTATGCAACCATCACCACCATCCTTCTTCAGAGCACTTTTATCTTTCCCAACTGAAACCGTATATTCATGAAACACTAAATCCCCATTCCCCATTCCCCACATGCTCTGACAACAACCATTCTACGACTGTTTCTATGAATTTGGCTACTCTGGTTCCTCATATGAGTGGAATCATACAGTATTTGTCCTTTTTTGACTGGTTATTTCAGTTAGCATACAATCTTCAAGATTCCTCCATGTTGTAGCATGCGTTAGAATTTCCTTCCTTTTAGTGTTGTGTGACTGTGTGTATATATATATATATATACACATATATATATAATTTTTTTTTATCAATTCATCTATGGATGGGTAGGTGGGTTGCTTCTACCTTTTGGCTATTGTGAATAATGCTGCTGTGAACATGAGTGTACAAAGATCTGTTTGAGTCTTTGTTTTCACTTGTGTGGAGTCTGTATCCAGAAGTGGAATTGCTTGATCGCACAGTAAGTCTACGTTTAAATGTTTGAGGAACTGCCATTCCTTTTTCTACAGTAGCTGCCTCATTTACATTCCCACTAACAATGCACAAGAGTTCTAGTTTTTCAACATCCACACCACAATTGTTCTTTCCTTTTTTAAAAAATAATAACCATCCTCATGGGTGTGAAGTAGTAACTCATTGTTGTTTTAATTTTCGTTTCCTTAATAATTAGTGATGTTGAGCATCTTTTCGTGTGTTTATTGACCATTTGAACATATTTTTTGGACAAATGTCTGTTCAAGTCCTCTGCCCTGTTTTCAATCTAATCATCTGTTGTTGTTGAGTTTTAAGAGTTCTTAAGGATATTAATTGCTTATCATATATATGATTTTCAAATATTTTCTTCGATTTTCTGGGCTGCCTTTTCACTTTGTTGATAGTGTCCTTTGATACACAAAAGTCTGTAATTTTGTTGAAGTCTAGTTTATTTATTTTTACTTTTGTTGTCTTTGTTTTCATGTTATATCTAAGAAGTCATTGTCAAATGCAATGAAACGAAAGTTTTCTTTTATTTTTTCTTTTGTTTCTTTGGTGAGGAAGATTGTCGCTGTGCTAACATCTGTGCCAATCTTCCTCTACTTTGTGTGAGATGCTGCCACAGCATGGCTCAGTGAATGGTGCTGGGTCTGCACCCTGGGTCCAAACTTCCGATCCCCTGGCTGCACAAAGTGGGGCATGCGAACATCACCACTAAGTCACTGGGCTGCCCCAAGTTTTCTTTTATTTTTCTCTAAGAATTTTATAGTTTTACGTCTTCTATTTAGGTCTTTGATCCATTTTGACTAACTTTTTATGATGTAAGATGAGATTCCAACTTCATTCTTTTGTATGTGACTATCCAGTTTTCCCAACACAATTTGTTGGAAAGACTGTCCTTTCCCCATTGAAAGATCTTGGAACCCTTGTAGAAGTTGCTTAATTGTATATGTGAGAGTTTATTTTTGGGCTCTTCATTCTATTCCATTGGTCTATATATCTGTCTTTATGCCAGTATAATACTTGTTCACTTACCATAGCTTTCTAGTTAGTTTTGAAATCAGTAAGTGTGAAACCTCCAAGTTTGCTCCTCCTTTTCAAGATGTTTTTGGATATTTGGGGTCCTTTGAGATTTACTATGGATTTTAGATTTTATTTTTCTATTTCTGCAAAAAATGTCATGATGACTTTGGTAGGAATTTCATCAAATCTATAGATTGCTTTGGGTAGTATTGGCATATTAACGATATTAAGTCTTCCAACCCATGAACATGGGATGACTTTCCATATATTTATGTCTTTTTAAATTTCTTTCAGCAAGTTTTTGGAGTTGTCAATACAAAGTTTTGTCTCTTTGCTTAAGTTTATGCCTATTTTATTTCTTTTGATTCCATTGTAAATAGAATTGTTTATATAATTTCCTTTTCAGATTCTTCATTATTACTGCATAGAAATGGAACTGATTTCATATCCTGCAATTTTGTTCAATTTTCTTATCAAGTCTAGAACATCTGTCTGTGTGTGTGTGTGTGTGTGTGTGTGAGAGAGATCTTTATAGTTTTCTACTTTATAAGATCATGTTATCTGCAAAAAGATATTATTTTACTTCTTTTCCAATTTGGATGTCTTTTATTTATTTTTCTTGTCTAATTGCTCTTGCTAGGACTTCCAATTGCTCTTGCTAGGACTTCCAGTATTATGTTGAGTACAAATAGTAAAAGTGGGTATTCTTGTCTTCTTCCTGACCATAGAGAAAAAGCTTTCAGAATTTCACCATTATTGCAAAATTAGTTGTGAGTTTTTCATATACGACCCTTATTATGCTGAGATTGCTGATGTCTTTTGATTATTCCCTTTCTAATATTTGAAAAGAGATAACTAGGGGGATAATACTTTATCATTTTTTAAAAATCAACCAGTGGCCACAGAGATTAGCCCTATATTATTATGAAACATATTTGTATTAGTTAGAATCTAACCAGGAAATAGAATCACTTGAGTATTTAGTACAGGACATCTTTAATATAGGAAACTATTTACACAAACTATAGAACTTATCAGAAGACAAACATTGACAGGGAAGACTCCCAGCAATTAAAAACTACAAGAAGCTACACCAACTCTAGGTCAGCAAAACAGAGAGGCACCAGTAGTTTAACCATATCTCAGAGATGTGAGTCTCCCAGTGGAAGCTGAGACCATAGAAGTCCCCTCTGGCAGGATCTGGACCCATGGAGCAGATGCAGTTGAGGAGAGTGGGAAATATTTTGACTTGTCTTTCCTCTTCTTTAGTATTTTCCTGCCAATGTCCCCACTGGACAAGTGCAGGATAAATACAGATGACCTGAGATCCTGGGAAACATAGCCTATAAAGTTAACCCCTCTTGAAATACAAAGCAGAAGAGAAGGATAAGGAGAAACACCTCTGTAAGAAAATATATTCAATCTTTGCATAAAATCCCAACCAAAGCCCAGATAATGATTCTCTCATATATGGGTACCACGTATGCCCTGTACTTGATCAAACAAGTAAGTCCTGGGGGATGCAGGAATAGGAACATGACTAGGAAATGTCCTGGAGAGTTAGTTGTTTTACAGAACTAAATCTGGTTGAAGCGAGTTACTGAAGACTATCTGGAGGCATATGGGGATATTAATGTGATCACTCTGATTAATTCATAAACTTATCTTTCCATGATATCTTCCACTGCTTCTAGCTCTCATCACATACATTGTGAGAAAGCATTTAGTTCACAGTATCTGCATATGCTTAAGCTCCCAAAGTGCAATCAATCAAATATCTCATGATACCTGGGGTCCAGAGGCCATTTTCTATTGATTTCTAAGCTCATAGCTCAGGTGGAATGGCCACTACAAGACTGAGTCCCTCCAAGAGACTAAATTGTGCCTGGAAAGATTGGGAGAGATTAGTGAAACTGCCTACAATCAGACAGCATTCTCATGAGAGGCTGTATGTAGGATATTCCTTGTAGACCTCTAGTCTCCCAAGATAAGAAGTATAATGGCACCTGTTGTAGTTATACCCAATATTATTTTGAGCCTCAAGCTGAGCAGTGAGACCATCTAGTTGTAGAGGTAAGATAACTAGGTTATGGTAGGAGAGTTGTGGTTAAGGTGGGAAGAGAGAATTCAGTGCTTCCATGAGAAGGGAATAGTGGAGCCCAGGATGGAGGCTCTAGGTCCTGTCCTTAGTAGTGAAGATTTAGCCCTTGTGGTTGTCTGAAAGATGGCTCAACTTCTTGACTTGACAAAAAGTAATGCAGAAGAAGGAGATTAACTTAAATACTTAAGCTGAGATCTACATGTTGTTTGTAATGTTTGTTAACCCAACTCTAGAATTTAATCTTGAACTACATTGGTTAAAACCTTATTTTTTTCTTAAACTTTGTTTTATTCAGACTGAAAAGATGCCTAATATTATAAAAGCTTATCATATACTGATATTTGAACAAAAGTGATGATTTATCAATTCAAAATTTAACATCCGTTAGGATACCTTTCCAAAATAATTGTTCACACATTCCAAGGCACACTTTCTGGTAACCAGATATCTGGAGCCAACAGCTGTATTTAAATATTTAATTGGGAAGCAAATATCAGCATCAAGTGTATTATATGACTGAAGAACATATTATGCACCTTCTGGAAGAGTTTGGTAATTTACAAAAGAGCCCAAATATCTAGTAACCTGAACATTCATGTTTTCCAGACACAGTCATTTTCTCTTTGGATTGTTTTTTTAAAATGATGATTTCTTGCCATTAAGTTTGGCTGATTTTATGAAGATAAAAGTCCTTCCTTTACTAACTCTATGACTCACCTTTCAATGTAAGACCAGTTTTGTTCATATTTCTTCATTGATCCAATTGTTCTTTAGCATTTCTCAAGTCCTCTTTTCCTCATATCTAGAAACTCTATCATTAGGAGGGGATAAGAAGGGTTAATTATATGAATCATTGATCTTATCCATCATGTTGGGTTTTTATTTCTTATGACTATTTCAGATGGTAGAAAATTATCTCCCTATGTTTAGCAATATATCAACTACTACCTCTGTAGTACTATATAATATTACTAAACTTTATCTAGCCAACTGGGCAACACATCTTGAACAATAGGCAAGAGGAGGGAGAGAGCGGGGGTGGGGGAGAGAGAGAGAAAGAACACCTTTCTCCTGTTTTTCTTACCCCAAAATTGCTCCATCACACGGTAAGTCTATGTTTAAATTTTTGAGGACCTACCATTCCTTTTCCTACAGTAGCTGCATCATTTACAGTCCCATGTATTTTGATGCATTGAAAGATTGTATTACTGAAGAAAGGATTCAATAGCAACTTATATGTTATCTGATGTCAACTTCTCTCCCAGTCTGTAATAATGAAAAACACATTGGTCTTCATATATGTATAATTTTTGTGATTTTAAATTTGGACAGGATCATGTCATATCCATTGTTTGGATAATGTTAGGTTACAACAGGACCGGTCTTCAACCTACCACCTTCCTACTGCTTGGCATTCCAGGATTGGAGTCTGCCCACATATGGATTTCTATCCCTTTCTGCCTGGTCTACCTACTGTCACTGTTGGGAAATGTTGCCCTTTTATTAATTGTCAAGAGAGACCGCAAACTTCATGAACCTATGTACCTCTTTCTAAGCATGCTCTCAGTGGCTGATTTGATGCTTACTTCTTCTACACTTCCCAAGATACTAAGCATCTTCTGGTTCAATGACAGAGAGATCTACTTTGAAGCCTGCCTCACTCAAATGTATCTTATCCATTCTTTGTCTACTATGGATTCTGGATTTATCTTGGCCATGGCTTTTGACCGCTATGTAGCCATCTGCCACCCTCTAAGACATTCCACTCTCTTAACACCTGCCGTGATTGTAGGCTTGGGTTTACTCATTGTCTTCAGAGGAGCTGTACTCCTCAGTCCACACCCTTTCCTTCTTAGGTGGCTTTCCTACTGCAAAACTAATGTCATTTCTCATACATACTGTGAGTTTATGGCCCTGATAAAGCTGGTTTGCACTGAGACCAAGATTCGTAGAGCCTATAGCCTAATTGTGGCATTCCTGACAGGGGGATTGGATTTCATATTGATCATCTGTTCCTATGTCCTTATTCTTCTCACTGTCTTCAGTCTCCCTTCCAAAGCTGCCCGCCTGAAGACCTTAAGCACCTGTGTCTCCCACGTGTGGGTCATCTTGGTGTTTTATACTCCAGCCTTTTTCTCTTTTCTCACTCATAGGTTTGGTCACCACATTGCTCCACATATCCACATTTTTATAGCCAACATATATCTTCTTATTCCACCTATGATGAATCCTATTATTTATGGTGTTAAAACTAAAAGAATCAGGGAGGGATTCTTTAAATTATTAAAAATCAAATGTGCTTGACTTTGCAAGATTTATGACTCCCCAGATCATCAACAAAGATAAGGGTTTTATTAAACAGGAAATGCTGAAAATCAGTCAGCATTACCTTGAAGTGGAAAACTTTTCTGCTAAATTTTGGATTCATATAGGCTAGTGAAGATTGGTAAGTATAATGACTTCAGTGAGCAGTAACAAATATAAAAGATACATAGGAAATAAAAATAATTACAGCAAAACTCTTAATTATTATTATTTATCTTTCCAAACCTAGTATTTAATATAGTCTTTGGGAAGTATTAAGCCAAGAGTAAATTTATGTTGAAATAATTTTAATTCTAATGAAGTCTAATTTATCTTCTTTTCTTTTATGGATCATGCTTTTTGTGTCATATGTAGGAAATTTATTGCCTAACTTTGAGTTATGAAGATTTTCTCCTATAAATTCTTCTAAAACTTTATATTGTCTAAGGTGTGAGATTTAGGTTGAGGTTCATCTATGATACAGTGATAATAATCCATAATTCATGGTTGTGAATTTGAATCTCAAATAAAATAATGTACAATGATCATTCTGAACATAATCGAATCCAATTTCTTCTTTAATCATAATCATAATATAATAAGATTTTTTAAAAACAACATAATACTCAAGTAGTGATATAAATGTAAAAATAGCAACATATGTATTTGTGCATGGCAACACGAGATGAGATAATAGTCATGTCCTTGTGCTTCTGCATAGAATAATTGTGAATGTGAAAATTACAAATGCCAATTAATCCGGGTGTGTTTTATTGATTAGTCAACTGCCATGAAAAATGTTGCAGTTGCTGTTGGTGATGTAATTTTCAAAAATGTTGAATAACTTTTGGTAATATTCTTAACACATCAGTATACAGTATTCTCTTGACATCCATAATAGTTACATTTGTAGAATATCCATGTTTGCATGTTAGGACCATGCCAAGATAATTTCTGATTGTAAGCAAAGTAAAAAAATCTACATTCAGAACAGTAGTTATGAAGCAAAGTAAAATTCTTCATTCAGAACATTACAGTATTCCTTTTTTATCTACACAATGTCCATTTGCATGTCTGAAATTCCTCTAAGACACAGAATATTTTGTGGAGGGTGGAAGGTTGGGAGGAATTATTCTATGTATTACAGGAGGTTTCTCTCTGGTTTATATCCCCTAAGTCCATAGTGCCTCCCAAATATTGTGACAATAATAGAAATACACCAAGAAATTTCCAAATCCTTCCTAAAAATCAGCATCACCTACATTAGGAACCACTGCTACAATCATAGTGCTGATCATAGTATCTTACTCACAGTAAGCACATCATAAATGTTGGCTACACTCATAATTTTTATTATTATTGAAAATAGAATGTGTAAAATGTAATAAGAGAATGTCACATGACATATGGTAAGCACATCATAAATGCTGGCTACTCTCATAGTTTTTATTATTATTTAAAATAGAATGGATAAAGTGTAATAAGAGAATATCAAATGAAATACATCTTTGATATCTTTCTTATTACTAGTTTTGAAATAAAACATATTTTCTTTTTGAATAATGGGGATAAAATCCACATCCTCTAACAAGTGTGCTCATGTAGAGAGTTTAGGATACAATGGAAAATTCAACTGATTGAATTCCAAATGTGAGTGTGAATAATTCAATACCAAACCAAAAAATAAACCCATAGAATTAGGTGAAGTAGTCTAAATGCCATGTTCTTTGGACCACTAGACTTTTGACTTTTCTACATCTGTACATTTGTTTAAGGCTACCATGCGTAGCTTCTGGGCTTAAGAAAAGTGGTTCTAGAAATAGTTCTGACCTTTGTGCCTGAGTCTCGAAAGTTTCTGATTAGACTCAAGAATCCTGCAGTTAAGAAATTTGACTCTCATCTATGCGATTAGGAGGATATGAAATGTAAGATCCCTTTTAGTCTAACTCTGATATGCTTTAAAAATAATTATACCACAAATCTTCTAGGCACACAACACTGCCTATTTCTAGTTGTAGTATATTGACGATTTCATGTTTCGATTTTATTTTCTCTCAATATGGACCAGGAAATTCAAGAAGCAATTAAAGATTAGCTCTCAGGAGTAAATGATACTGTTTTTATCTACTAAAACTATATTTCCTATCAAAAGCACGGTGGCTTTATGACATAGCCCTTATAAAAAATCTTAATGATTGCTAATTTTATACCTAACTCTTATAATTAAGGTGACATCTTTCAGTGACTTATGTTTTAGGATAAGACTGTTGGAAATAATATATACTTATAGGTATATCAGAGGCAATTCCAACATGATAATAAACTTTGGAGGATGTCTCCAAGATATTTGCAAAGCAACTATCTCAAGTCAAGATGACAGGAATGTAAAGAAGTCTCCTGTGTCTGTGAGTCAATATGTGTCACTCCAGAATCCTTATTTTAAGAATAAAGACAAAATGGAAAATATCTAGGGAAGCGTTTGAGACGATTAAGAATATAGAAACATCTTTTAAAAAAAAAAAAAAAAAGCCTGCATAATCTAAGGATGTTTATCTGAAAGAAAAGCAAAGACTGAGAGGAAGCGATATAGGTGTATTCATATATTTGAAGGACTATGATAAGGAGAAATACATTTTTCCCTGTACAGTTCCAAAAGGAAGCCAGTGTATCTTTAAGCAGATGTTAAAGGGATGAGTTTAGATAAAAATTTTAAAAAAAGAAAAAGGAAAAGAAATTTAACTATCAAATAAAATCTCAAAATTTCCTATTATGTACTTTGGTGAATCTAATGTAAATCTCAGCTGGAATCCCCAAGGGGAGGAAGAGAAAGTAGTAGGCTTAAAGATACCAGCGTCAGAGGAAGGGAGTCTCTCTGATCCTTCTATGTAGTCAGACTAAGTCTGTCAGGACACTCAACCCAAGGAGCTGTATCTGAGTCTTTAATCTCCCATTTATTTCAACACTTGAATGTCACTGGCAGGATATTTATGCTATGGCATAAATATAAATATAATTATATTGTTTTATAGTAATAGAAATTATAATAATGTAATTAATATAATAAATAATATATGTAATAATGTAAATTATTATATAATATATTTAAATATATAATATAAATTATCCTGCTAATGTAAGTAAAAATGATCCCTGATTGCTCCATAGTTCACCATTTCTGTTAACTTTCAACATTTATACATAATTCCGTTTTCCTTCAGTCTTTAAAATTCATACATCATTTTTTAATCTAAAATACAAAAAGCAGACTCCCATTTATTTTTTTAATTATAACAGTAATCACTGGCCTATTACACTGTAAACATTGTTTAAATATATCCACACGGAACAAATAGAGGCACACAAGGGTCAGTTATCAGATATGATGCCGAAGCTCTCCCTCCTTTCTTTATGCCAAAGCTAGAGTGCCCTCAGTCATTGGTTACAGACTTTACATTCAGATTTTTTAAACTCATATTTTCAGAGTTTGGTAATTACTTTGATTTCTTGTGCTGCCTGCAACCCGTTTGCCTGGATGTTGTCTTTCTTCTTTCTTTAATCCGTGCACTGTAAAAATGGGCAGTCAATAAGTTTTACTCTCCAGCGGTGATTTCAAAAAAAAGCACTGTAGGTAATAACCCTTTCCTAGGAAGCAAGTTTTCCGCATAAGATACAAGAAGTCATGTTAAATTAGAATTTCAAATGAACATCAAATAATTTTAATAACATACCATTAGATATTTTATGAGAAACACATACTAAAATATTGTTGTGAAAAAGCTATTTATTTTAATTTCAAATGTCAGTGGACGTTCAGCGCTTTATTTGCTAAAGCTGCCAACTCCACCACAAGGGGGTTTAGACAAATAATTCCCAAGGAATTATTATCTCATCCAGGGACCCAAGGCTAGGAGAGAGGCGTGGGACCACATTAAACATTTTGAAATTTGTTAAAAAAAAAAAATAGCACATGTTCACAGAAAGCTAGACAGCGGTGGAAGATACTTTTTTTCCGTTTCGAGTTAATTCAAACAAGACACAAAATTCAAGTGTATTGCTCTTAATATTCTCTTACTAGAAACTTATTTTTCTAGCTTTACTGAGGTATAATTGATGAGGTTGTAGGGAAAACGGAACTTCTATACGCTATTGTGGGAGTGTAAATTGTTACAGCTATTATGGAAAACAGTATGGAGGTTCCTCAAAAGATCAAAAATGTAACTATATTATCCCGCAATCCCATTTCTGACTAGATAGCCAAAGAAAATGAAATCAATATCTTGAAGAAACATCTGCACTTCCATGTTCATTTCAGTCTTTTTCACAATAGCTAAGATAGGAAAACAACCTGTCTGTCAACATGGAATTGATAAAGAAAATGTGGTATACCTTACTAGAAACCTTGGTTCAGGAAATTTGTGAGTGTGTCGTGACTTTGCCTGAAACCATAATGTAAAAATATAATTTCTCATAAAATTATTTATTGAGCATATTTATTCCATTAGTGTTTCATTTCCTTTGAATATATACCTAGAAATAGAGTTGGTGCGTCATATGGTAGTTCCATTTTTAGTTTTATGAGTAACTTCTACATTGTTTTCCATAATGGCTGCACCAATTTTCATTCCCACCAACAGCATACAAGAGTTCTCTTTTCCCCATACTCTCACCACCATTATCTTTTGACTTTTTGATAATAGTCATGCTAACAGGTGTGAGTGATATCTGATGAAAGTTTTGATTTCTATTTCCCTGATGATTAAGTGATATTGACTAGCTTTTCCTATAGCTATGTTTGGCATGTGTACGTCTTCTTGGAAAAATGTTCGTTCAGGTTTTGACTTGACGCTGGTAAGGGTAGTTGGAGTCTTCAGTGAGGAAATCTAATGGGGTCCTCCTGTTCACCTTTTCCCCACGGAAGGAAATCCTAGCCTAAGGAGTCCCTCTTGGTGCTGGGCCTGCTGTGCAGGCACTCAAACAACCATGGCGGTCTCAGGTTCCTGAGCGCAGACGCACTACTGGTGCTGGTGGTGTCAGTGTTCTTGTGCAGGTGCCCAGAGTGGCAGTGGAGTCTGGGTCTTCATTTCAGGGGTTCCTGGAACCACTGTGGCACCTGGGTCTTGGGGTGCAGTTGCACTTGCTGTGGCAGTGACACAAGTGTCTGAGGCACAGGCATGTGCAGATTACCCATGGAGACAGCGTCTGGGCTGCTGCAGCTCATCACGGTGGCTTAGGCCTGGGGGGACTGTATTTGGGGAGACAATGTGCATCAGTGCCTTAGGTCTTGGGGGTGGTAGGGTGCAGCAGCAGCTTGGCCTTGGGAGGGAATGCAGAGGGTGCTCCTTCTCCAGTGGGAGCACTGCAGCATGGACTTCAGGAAGCTCTGTCAGCTGTGTTCAGGATCTGTGAAGACTGTGGGGATCCTTGGTGTTGAAGCCTTCAGGTGTTCACGGAGATGAGGAGGAAAGCTAAGCTTCTTATTTCCTTTTCAGTGTGGCAGGAAATTTGTCAGAGGGAGTCCCTCCTGGCATAGAGCTGCTCCAGACTGAGGGATGTGGTGATGTAGGCAAAAGGTTTTTTAGGCTTTTCTTTCGGCTGTCCTCAGATTTCATGTTCCACAGAGTTTCTGCTGCTTCCTCGTTGTATCCAGAACTCTTTCAGAGCCATTGTCATTGGTATGTAGTTGTTTATTCATTGTTTTTGTTGAGGAGAGCATTGGGATCTTCTAGTCCACTATCTTGATGACATCATTTCCTATTCTTCCAATTTCTGCCTTTCATTGGAGTGTATAATTCGTTTACATTTAATGTAAATACTGCTGAAGAAGGCTTTATGATTACCACTTTGTTTTTTCTGTATCTTATGTTCTTTTTGTTACTCTGTACCTCCATCAATGCCCTCTTTTCTGTAAAATATATTTTCTAGTATACCGTTTTAGATTCCTTGTTTCTTGTACTATATTTCATATTGTTATTTTCTTATTGGTTTCCCTGGAGGTTACAATTAGCATATTAACTTCAAATAATCTAGTTTGGAGTCATACCAATTTAATCTCCATAGTAGAGTGGGCACTATTATTGCCACATAAATTATAGCTTTATATGTTATAAACCCGTCAATACATTTTATATATTATAAACCCATCAATACATTTTAATAATTATTTTTAGTTAGTGTTTTTAAAATCAGATAAAAGCATTATAAACAAAAATATATTTACACTTATTTCATATTTACCTACGTGTTAACTTTTACTCTGCTCTTTATTTTTTCATGTGGATTCAATTTACTGTTTACTTTCTTTTCTTTCTTGCCTAATTAACTTTCTTAAGTAGTTTTTAGCAGAGGTTTGCTAGAAACAATTTTTCTGATTTTGCCTATTGGAGAATGTCCTAATTTTCCTTCATTTTTGAAAGATTATATTCCTAAATATAGAATTTTTTTTGTTTTGAGCAAGATTAGCCCTGAGCTAATGTCTGCCACCAGTCCTCCTTTGTTTTTGCTGAGCAAGACTGGCCCTGAGCTAACATCTGTGCCCATTTTCCTCTACTTGATATGTGGGACGCCTGCCATAGCATGGCTTGACAAGCAGTGTATAGGTTCACACCCGGGATCTGAACTGGCGAACACAGGGCCGCTGAAGCGGAACATTCGAACCTAACCACTGCACCACCGGGCTGGCCCTTAGATAGACAATTCTTGACTAATAATTTTTTTCTTTCATTATTGCTAAAATGTTGTCCACCTGCCTTCTGGCTGCCATAGTTTCTGGTGAGATGCTACCTTTTAATCTCATTGTGGACCCGTGGTATGTGGCGCATCACTCCTCTCTGGCTACTTTCAAGATTCTCTCTTTGTCTTTTGCCTTGAAAAGTTTGACTATGATGTTCTAGGTAAGAATATCTTATTTTTACTTAACTTTGAGCTTGCTGGGCTTCTAGTATGTGAAGATTGAAATTTTTCATCAGTTTTGGAAATTCTTCAGCCATTAGCTGTTTTTTGTTGAGGAAGATTAGCCCTGAGCTAACTACTGCCAATCCTCCTCTTTTTGTGGCAGAAGACTGTCCCTGAGCTAACATCCATGCCCATCTTCCTCTACTTTATACGTGGAACACCTACCACAGCATGGCTTTTGCCAAGCGGTGCCATGTCTGCACCCGGGATCCGAACCGGTGAACCCCGGGCCACTGAGAAGGGGAGCGTGCGAACTTAACCATTGTGCCACCGGGCCAGCCCAGCCATTAGACTTTTTAATGTTGTTTCTGTCTCTCTCTCCTCTCATTCTGTTATTTCCCTTATAGATATATTGCTATGTTCGTTGTTATGGTTGGTATCCTGCAAGTCTCTGAGGTTCTGCACATTTTTCCACATTGTTTTTCTCCTCTGCTTGGATAGTCTCAGCTGACTTATCTTCAAGTTTGCTCATTCATTTTTTCTGTCAGTTCAAATCTGCTTTTTAGCACCCCCAGTGAATTTTAAATTTCATTTATTATACATTTCCTTTTCAGGGTTTATATTTGGTTCTTTTTTCACAATTCCTACTTCTTTATTTATATTCCCTGTTGACACGTGAGTCTCAAATTTTCTTTTTATTCTTTAGGTATTGTTTCTTTTAGTTCTTAGAACATACTTCTAACAACTGATATCAGGTCTTTGTCTAGTAAGTACGGCAAGGATGTTTCTATTGAGTGTTCTTTTCTTATTTTTTAATTCTGTGTATGTGTTGTGCACACAGGAGTGTGGTCTTCTAGATTCCAAGAAATATGTTGGAACTTTTCAAATACCCCTATGGACATTTCATTCTCTGCTTTTTCCTTTTGAGTTTCCTCTTGTTAGCCCAATCTGTTATGTCGCCTCAAGACACTTTTAATGTTAGGTAGCTACCATTGAAAATGCCTTGTTCTCACAGAGTGACTTCTGAATCAGATCAAATAAAAAAACTTTGTGATCAGAAAGTTTTAGTGAGCTGCCAGATGCGTTCAGAGGTGACAGCTTATTTTGATGATGAATTTCAAACCTCCACACCAATTTTGCCCCTTCCTATGGATGCTAGGATGTTGGTTTTTGAAGATAGAGAATCCATTTATAATAACTGTTTAAATGTCCTGGTTTATTAATTCTTGTATCTATGTCATTTCTTGGTCAGTTTCAGTTGATTAACTTGTCTCCTCACTCATTATGAATTTTGTGTTCCTAGTTCTTTTCATGACTGACAAGTTGGTCTGTTTTTTCATACTCCTTATTCTAGTGCTTTTTTTCTGGGACTTGATTAGGTTACTTGAAAATGGGTTGATCTTTTGAGATCTTGTTTTGTGGCTTTGTTATGTGACCCAGAACAACATTTCACCTAGTACTTATATTGCCCAACTATATAGTCTTCCTTAGTAATCTCCGTCTGCATAAATTATGAAAAGTTCCTGTATGGCTGATCAAAAAAGGATGGGTTTCAAGAATCGTCCCTAGAATCCTTTTGTGTAGTTCTTCCTCCAGATCTGGGTGGGTTAGTTTACACATGTTTTGGCTAGATTAGTTCACACTAATCTAAAAATAATTAGTTCACATGTGAACTAATCAGTATGGAAGTGAGTACTCAGTGCAGGCCTTTTGAAGATCAATCAATTTCCCTCTCTATGCAGACTTCTTCTTTCTGGTATTCTGATTAGTCATTAAAATTGTTTTATTCTCCCAAGAATCCCAGATCCAGTTCTTGAACTTAGGAAAGCAAGCTGGGCTCTGCCTGGGTTCCACCTCTCTCTGATGTGTTTTGGTAACTTTCCCCGTACAGTAATCTTGGGCAATTATAGAGATAACGTCATTTGTTTCCCATATCTCAGGCTCCACTGTCCTTATTGCCTGATGTCCAAAATATTGAGAGCTTTGCTTCATATTTTTGGTGGTATTTTAGTTGTTTCATACAGGTTCTTCTTACGCCAACTTGTCTGGAAATGAATGTCTGCATACAATCCTTTAAATTCAGATTTTAGAATCCTTAACTGTCTGAACTCTTATATCTGAGTCTTCACTACACAACTTGCAAACATTTTCCTAAGCTATTCACTAGTTTAATGGAAACACACACTACACACACACTCTCTCTCTCTCTATATATATATCTGTATAGACTGCAACAAAATATTTAAGTTGAGGACAAGTCTATCTACAAGGATGCAGAGTGGGCTGTAGACTTCTCTCATTAAGGTGTTATCTTTTCCTTGTATTCTTTAAATGAATTTTGTTTTATCATCATCACTTTCCTTGCATTATTAAGTGAAAATATCTTCTAAGGATGTGAAAAGCTAGAGAGTATTCATCAGTTGAAGAGATCTGGAAAGGTCCATACATTAGAAGCACATTCTCATTCTCCTTACTCGCTACTAAACAACAGTAGTGACCAGAGCCCTATCTCCCCTCATAATTACACTAAAATTTATCCAGGTAATCTTAATAGGTAATTCAGCATTTTAGTTGTCCTGATTATTCTATTTAACTCATTAATAAGGTGAATATAAATTCATAGTGAGTTTATTCATTCTTTATTTATGAAACTGTGTATGTTATTTATGACACAGAAGAGTAGAATATTTATGGACATTGAAATAAAGAAAAATAAATATTTCATATCAGATTCTCCTCATCCTTCTTGCATACACATGCCAACATACAAGCAATGAGGTAAATGTGAACACATAGGCAATTGGTGTTTAACATTTCTATATTGAATGGAAGTAATTGGTGTAACATTATGTGGTTGTTTTTCGGGTGTTTTAGTGATGTGTAGGGAAATCTGGAAGAATTTTTAAATAGGCTAGGAATAGGTTAATTTTCTTTGATTTAAATGATAAGATAGGGTCTGATACTATCATAAACCTTATTACATACTATATATTCAGTAACATATATCATTTAATGATAAATGAATTTGCCATCCTATTTTCAATGCAGTTGTTTTCTTTTCATGGGGGAATAAAAGCCTGCTACACGGAAGACCTGTTGTCAGACGTCAGGCATAACGCAGTGATAAAATTTAAATCCTGCTCTCAGGAAATTTCCAGTTTATTTAAAAGATTAAAAATTATACATTCTATGTACACAAAACATAGTTCAAAAATTTCAGTTACTTGAAAATGTGTTCTGTGAGTGCAAATGAGGGTTAAATAACCTAGGCTTTATCACCAGTCATTCAGAGAGTTAAAATTTACTTCAACTGCTCAACTGAGTGAGTATGGAAATTTCCTTGATAGGGTGAAGAGTGTGTTCTGAGGGATTAGGAAAAAAAATAACTCATACAAGGAACCATAATTAGTTCTAGATAAGGTGCATACTTGCCAAAAGAGGGTCTCCAATTTTCCTTCATAAACAAACCTGCCAATTAAACCTTCAGAAAATATGGGAGCGGATGCTGCATATCAAGGACCATCTTCAAGTTTGGAAATATTTTTATCGCATTTTCTCATGTGGAAATATGCCTATCCCTCCATCTTTTACCCAATACTCAATGCTGAACTCTTGAGAAGTTTTCTGGCAGATCTTACAGACTTACAGTGGAGTGAAAAGAAGAGAAAGGGGCAATCTTAGTACTCAGTAGTGGGGATGTGGGACAAGGGGCAACACGACACCAATGTTTGCCCTATCTGCATCCTGGGTCAACTGAAAAATAAGGCAGTTTCAAGCAAGCAGTTTTGTTTTAAATTCACCTTTATTTAGTAGAGCTGGTTCTGGAGGATTGTGCCTTTGTCTGCATGAACTTTGGATTTATTATAACTTATTATAACATTTCATTTCACATGAAATGAAAACTACACATAATTACCCAATCAGTGACAATTAGGGCTTTAATGCTATTAATCTTTGCACAGGTGTTTGCCACTGTCAAGATTACAGCACAGAAGTGCTGACAGAATTTCAGTCTGCTGAGAGTAGCTGGCTTCAGGGTATAGGGGAAAATTTCCTTTTCCAACATAACCTTAGAGGAGGAAAATCCATATATTCTGTTTAGAGATCCTGGTTCCCTCTATTAAAAGTAGAACAAAACCAAAAAAGAAATATAAAAGCAAAATAAACAAAAAAACCCACTTGTATTGTTCTAAATTTCATGCTAATGAATAAGGCATATCAGTTAAGAGTTATCCTCCCATAAAAACAAAGAGTATTAGCACCACCACAACTCCCATCATTAATCACCACTACCAAATATTCATTTTTTTAATGCTATAACCGTGTAATTTATTTAAGTTCCATATAGACATTATGATATTTGTACTATTAGTATCTATACTTTAGAGTTCAAGAAGTTCAAGATCGTAAAGATTAAATTATATTAAAAAGAGTGCAGTGCCAATAAGGGGCCAAGCCTGGAAGCAGATGTTCCTTTACATCATGAGGTCATCACATACCTGCGGATGCTCATGTTGGAATTAAGTTTGAGGATAACTTCTAGATGGATAAAGGAAGCTTCATCCCTTTAGAAGCCTTAGCCGTTTAGTTCCCCAAGGCAACAGAAGAAGACTAAAAGCCTTTCATTCAAGGCATTCTAGGCGTTTTGAATGATCTCAGAGATATATAAATATATGTCTGTATATCTATGTATATCTCTATCTACATATCAAGTTATGTCTGTCTATTTAAATCTTTTCACAAAAGAAGGAAAGTAATAGGATATAGAATTCCTGATTTATCTTATAATTTGACCTTCTATGGAATAGACTCCTGACATAAATGAGACTGTGTTTTACTTGCACTTTACACATCAGGTGAGGAATTTTTATATTATACTAACTGATAAAAAGGAAACTGGGACATTTGTCTTTGAGAAGGTGAGCTCAGATCCTGAGTTATGGAGCGTATGTAATGCTACACATAATGTTTGTGAATTGTAAATTGTTATGTTTTTCCTGACATTCAAGTTGACATATTAAATTCTTCAATTATAAATGTTTTCTTTTGAGACATCTTCAATTACTCTTTGTTTTATTTGAAAAAAATCACTTAACCTGTGAATATTAGTAAAGATATCTTGATGGGTTAATGTAAATACTATATGCAAGATAAGTGATACTGTTAAAGGTCCAGAGAAGTCTGTAACTGGAGATTGATCAGAAAAGACTAAAAGACTAATGACAAATGTAGTAGAAAAAGGGATAAATGATTCATTATACTTCCTGTTTTGACTCCTGTCTAGTATAACTTTTCCTTCCTTGGTTGTCAATGATTGTCAGTGCTAATTTCACAGATTCTTTCCAAGGCTATTCAAGTAAAGAGCAACTGGGAATTTAATCACTCTGCTTGACATTGTTTTTTGGTCCTTTATGTCCATTTGGAAATGGAAATCTCAGGCTTGCATTTTAAAGGCAATATTAAAATAACAACAACAATAAATCAATAAATATAACTTCTTTTTGTAGGAAGATTAGCCCTGAGGTAACATCCGTGCCCTTATTCCTCTGTTTTATATGTGGGATGCCACCACAGCATGGTTTGATAAGTCGTGAGTAGGTCTGTGCCCAGGATCCTAACTGGCAAACCCCAGGCCACTGAAGCAGAGTGTGTGAACTTAGCCACTATGCCACCAGGCAGAACCCAATATAAGATAACATTTTATTTGCCAAATAGTATATGGGAAATTTTATTCTACATATTATTAATTAAAATATCACAGCTCATTTCTAGGATTCTAGCATCAGTGAGACCAAGAATTAGAATCTCAGTTCTTCTACTAACTACCTCTGAAAGTGGGAGTTATATGCAATTTAACCTATCTGAACATCTGTAAAACACATTTAATAATACTATGTCATAAGTTAATAATTACAAAGTGTTTAGCACTTTTTCTAGCATATTTAAGCACTTGATAAAGGTAAGGCTATTTCAGTATCATTCCTTCCCTGTGTATGTATTTTCTCAGTGTCTTCAGGAAACATGTTTGTTAGTTTATCTTTCAAGAGTAACCAAGTAATAACACACTTCTGACAGTAGTTTTTTTTTAACTGGAAGAATTTAGCAATAGATAATCCAAATGACAATTAGAGTTTGGTTAATTTGCACTCTCATTATTAGCCATAAGGGAAAGTTGATGAGAAGTTGGCAGAAGAGAAAAATGCCTTGTAAATCATTTGACTTGCAACTTACAACAGATGAGGAAGGTGCATTTTAGGACCTCCGTTGAGAATAAAGATGGATTGTAAGGGGAATTATTTATACTGCTGGTGCAAACATTGAGTGTGGAAAATTTCAAAGAATTAGAACTGCTATTCCTGAAATAAGTAAAATAAAATGATGCCTGATTTTTTGCCTCTATTCACTCAGTAAGTATTTAGTAAGCATCTATTACATGATAGGCACTTATCTGAGCCTAAAAAATATGACAGTAAACAAAAGAAGCAAGTTATTTTCCTTAGTGGAGTTTATAGCCAATAAAGAAAAATGGTAAATAAAAGTAACATACACATTATCATATAGCCTTTCCTAGTAGTATTTAATGTTAAAAATTTTAATCTAGTCCCTTTTTTGGCTGCATCCACACCTTTTGATGGTTAATTTTCTCTCTACTAGTTCTTTTAGGTACTGAAAAAGGAATCTTCAGTTCTCAGAATATAATTACGGCTTTGGCTATACAGTAGTCCCCCTTATCCGCAGTTTTGCTTTCCTCATTATTCGCAGTTTTGCTTTCCTGAGATCAGTGACACCGCGGATAAGTGGGCAATTGTATTTCCTTTCAAGTCCATCAGTTTTCCTTCACGTAATTTGAAGATCAGCACTAAAATGCATATGCGTTTAGTACGGTTACGTCTTCTCGGAGAATTGGTTCTCTTATTGTTACATAATGTCCATCTTTATCTGTGACAATATTCCTTCTTCTGAATTCTACTTTGTCTTAAACTAATATGACCACTTCAGGTTCTTTTAAATACTGTTTGCATGAGATATGTTTTCCATCTTTTTAACTTATCTATTTATTTATATTTAAGGTAGATTTTTGTACACACGATACAGTTGAATTTTGCTTTTTTATCTGATCTCACGATCTCTAGTTTAACTGATATATTTATATCATCTCCATTTAACATAATTGGTGATATGATTGCATTTAAGTCAACCATGTTGATGTTTGCTTTCTGTTAAGTTTCATCTGTGTTGCGCTTCTTCCTCTCCCCCATCCCCATCACCTACTTTTGGATTCGAATCGTTTTTTTGGTATTGAATTTTAATTTATCTATTGGCTTTCGGCCACATCTATTTTATATTTTTAGGGATTGCTCTAGAGCATGGTTTCCCAACTTTGGCACTATTACTGGTTTCTGCTAGATAATACTTAGTTCGAGAGTTGGCCTGCGCACTGCAGCATCACTGGTCTATGCTTACTGGATACCAATAACAACCAAGACTGTCTTATTGGGAGTGAAGTGGCCCCTGACAGAAAACCATTGATCTAGAGATTACAATATACATGACTAACCTTTCACAATCTACTTAAAGTTAATATTTTACCACTTCGAGTGAAATGTAAGAACCTTATCATTATAGGATTCTTCACGTTCTCCTTTATGTTGCAGTTGTCATATGTACATCTGCATCCATGAAAACCCCACAAAGCCTCTGTTATGATACTTAATTTCAAGAGTTTAATATTTTAAGTAAATGGGAAAAAAATGAACTCCTTCTCTTTAATCATACAATTATAATTTCTATTGGTCTTCCTTTACTACTGATCTTCCAATTTTGTCACTTGTATAATTTCTCTTCAACCATAACCCCTTTTAGGATTTCATTTTAAGAAGGTCTGCTGGTAATAGATTCTCTCATATTTTCCTCATCTAATAATGCCTTTATTTTACCTGCATTCCTGAAATATATTTTCTCTGTACGTGGAAGTCTAAGATTTTATTTTATGTAAATTTCAGCACTTTAAAAATATTGTTCCACTGTCTTCTGGCCTTTAAGCTTTTTTATGAGAAATTACAGTCTTTCAAATTGTTGTTCCCCTGTATATAATGTGACATAATTTTTTGACTCTTTTCAATAAATTTTCTTTATCTTTGGCTTTCATCAGTTTGATATGATAATTCTAGGTATAGTTTTCTTTAAGTTTCTCTGTTTATAGACCATGGAGTTTTTTAAAATCTGTAAATTTGTGGCTTTTACCAAATTTGAGAATGCCTTCTCATTATTTCATTAAATATATTTCTCTGCGCCATTATTTTTTCCTCTCCTTTTGGGATCCCAATATCAGAGATTTTTATATGCCTTAAAATTCCCTGAGGCTCTTTTAATTATTTTTCTGTGTTCTTCACGCCATATAACTTTTACTAATCTATTTCCAAGTTCACTTTTTCCTCTGTCATCTTCATTCTGCTATTGAGCTCATCTGACTAATTTCAGATGTTAAGATTTTCAGTTCTAAAATTATGACCTTGTTCTTTTTTTTATACTTTCTATTTTTCTGCTGAAGGCTTCTATCTCTCACACATTTTAAGATTGTTTGTCTTGAAGTCATGGACTTGTAATAACTACTTTAAAATCTTTATATGATAATTCCAACATTTGAGTGATCTTGGTTTGAAATATATTGATCATCCTTTCCCGTGATAGTCACATATTTCTATTTTCTTCAGAAGTTGAATAACTTTTTAAAAATCTTATCCTAGACATTTTTAATATGAATCTTGTTAAATCCTTTATAAGAGGTTGATTTTGTTTTCCTTTCTTTTGTTTTCTTTGACTAGGCAGTCAGTTTGCTCAGATTCAGGCTACAGGTTCTGTCTCACCTTCTGTGGTGGTTATAATGGATGATTTGAGTGTGTTCAATGTTTGTGTCACTCGGTCTGAGATTTGGAGATGGTTCCTTTTGTGGTTCAGCTGTCAATGCCTTTGCTGTGCTTTGTTGGGTCTGTCCTATGCATGTGCAGCTCAGGAGTAAGTTCATGATCTATGTCAGTTGATATATAGAACAAAAGGATACACTTATTCAGCTCTCTCCTCTTTAGGATTCTTATAGTCTCTGGTTATCAGGAGCCACCTCTCACATCATCATGATCAGAAAGACAGGGATTCTGGCAGAATTTTAGCTGCACATGTCACCATGTCATCTGAAATTTCCTAGGGGAAGCATCAAGTAGGAGAAAGAGAAAGAAAGAAAGGGAAAAAGGGAGAAAAGAAGGAAGGAAGCAAGGAAGAAAAGAAAGAAAGAAAAAGAATGAAAGAAAGAAAAAGAAAACAAACAGAAAAGGAAGAAAGAAAAAGAAAGGAAGAATTAATGAATTAACTAACTGGCCAGAAAGAATTAACTCTTGAAGTTTTAAATACTTGTGTTGTCCTGTGACTTGAAGAGAACATTCAATCAGGTGTAGTTGAAAAACAAGAGAGACATGGAGGAACCCTCCTCTTGCTCTCTGGCTCACAGAGACCTTTCTCCTGATTCCCTAGCCAGAAAGAGATGAGTATATCTTACTTTTTTTGTTGTTTCCTCTATAACCCATTATAACACTGCTGGGTGCTTGGTCTCTAATCAATGGACGGAAAGAATATAAGCGAAATTATTTTTTTTTTAGATACTGCATGATACAAGTCACTTCTTAAAATTTTGATTCCCTGTTTCAATTTGCCTAATTTTCTAACTTTATAGAATTCTGAAGTTACTGTTTTGTATTTTGACCAGATTTTAGTTTTAACCTATGGTAGAAATTAGTTGTAGTAGACTCATTGTGTCTTAGCCACGCTGGACTATCTTATTCATAAAAAGTTTCAAACCTAAATATAGTATAACAGTTAGAGATAAGTGTTATTGAAAAAAACAAAGGAAAGGGAATGAGAGGCTGCTGTGTCTTTAGTGGAAAGCATATTTACATTGAGAGTTGTCAGGAAAAGTATTGCTTAGCAGATAGTATGTGAGAGAATGTTTGAAGACAAGGAAGGATTCAACAAGGCAATCTCTGATAAAAGAGTATTTTTGGCTGTGGAAATAGGAAGGCAAAAGCCTTGAATTTTTCACTGTCCATGAAATATGAAAGAAATGAGGAAGTTAATATAGTTTGAGAATAATGAGCAAAAGAGAGAATAATAAGAGCAAAAGTTCAAGGATACCTCAGGTACCCAACATGTGGAGTAGACAGGTAACGCCAATATTATGAGTAAGAATGGCAGTCATTGGGGATGTAAGAAAAAATTTTTACAACTTTATTGATGTTTAACATACAACAAAGTGAACACATTTAGAGTGTACAATTTAATATATTTTGCTGTATGTATTCAACTATGAAGCAAATATCATAATAAAGAGAATGAACATATCTTTTATCCCCTCAAATTTCCACATGTGCGGGTGAAATATACACCCATTGTCCTTCCCTGAAACCCATCCTGCCTTCCCAGCAATGACTGCTTATTTCTATAGATTAAGTTGATTTTTTTTTTTGCATTTTATATAGATGTAGTCAGATAGATAGTATGCTTCTTTTCCTCTGGGCATATGCTTCTTTCATTAAGCATGGTTGTTTTAAGGTTTATCCATATGTGGCATATATCCTCAGTTTATTCCTTTAGAACACTGAATAGTATTATATTATATGGATGTGCTTGAATTTGTCTACCAAGTCGTTGTTGATAGGTATTTGAATTGCTCTCTGTTTTTGGATATTGTGAATAATGCAGTTGTGAATACTTGTGTACAAG
Source organism: Equus quagga (assembly GCF_021613505.1). Taxonomy (NCBI): domain Eukaryota; kingdom Metazoa; phylum Chordata; class Mammalia; order Perissodactyla; family Equidae; genus Equus; species Equus quagga. The sequence continues at coordinate 25,426,193 of NC_060280.1, forward strand.
ATTTTGTGTGAACATTGACCTACTTTTATCACAGGTAAAATTACCTAGGAGTAATAAGTGGTTATAGCAAGGTTACAGAAGGTAAGGTTAATATACACAAGTCAGTTTTTTCCCTATATAACAATGAAAAAGTGGAATTTTAAATAAAAAACACAATACAATTTGAATTAGGCCCTAAAATAAACACTTAAATATAAATCTTTAAAAATATGATACAATATCTATACAAGGAAAACTCAAAACTCTGAAGAAAAATATGGAAGTAAAAAACAGAGAAATATCACATGTTCATGGCTAGAAAGACATTATTGTCAAGATGTCTGTTCTTCCCAATTCATCAAATTCAATAAAATTCCAATCAAAAGCTCAGCAAATTATTTGTGGATATTGAAAAACTGATTTTACAGTTTACAGGCAGGCCTTGAAGATACTGTGGGTTTGGATCCAGACCACTTCAATAAAGTGAATATTGCAATGAAAGAGTAACACAAATTTTTGTTTTCTCAGTTCATATAAAAAGTATGCTTACACTATGCTGTAGTCTATTAAGTATGTGATAGCGTTCGGCTAAAAAAACAATGTATATATCTTAATTTAAAAAAATATTTTTTTGCTAAAAAATGCTAACCATCATCTCAGCCATCAGCGGGTTGTAATGTTTTTTCTGGTGGAGGGTCTTGTGATAAATGCAGTGTCTGCAAAGTGCAATAAGGTGAAACACAATAAAACCAGATATGCCTATATTTGGAGAGTAAAAATACCTTGAATAGTCAACACAATATTGGGAAGAAGAATGAAGTTGGAGAACCAGACTTCAAGGCATACTATAAATCTACAGTGATTAAGACAGTATGGTATTGGCAAAAGAATAGACTAATAGATTAGGGAAACAGATGAGATCCCAGAAATAGACCCATGTAAATATAGTCAATGATATTTGACAGAGGAGCAAAGGCAAGACAATGGAGCAAAGATGGTCTTTTCAACACGTGGTGCTAGAATAATTGGACATCTGCCTGCAAAAAAAACAGAATCTCAAGATAGGTCTCATGTCCTTCACAAAAATTATTTCAAAACAGATCATTGATCTAAATAGAAAATACAAAACTATAAAACTCCTAGAATATAATATAGGAGAAATCCTAGCTGGTTTTGAGTATGGTGATAACTTTTAGATACAACACCAAAGGTGCAATCATAATAGAAATAATTGATAAGCATGGCTTCGTTAAAATTAAAAACTTTTGCTCTGTAAAAGACATCAAAAAAATCGGGATATGATCTACAGACAGGGAGAAAATATTAGCAAAATGCATATCTGATAAAGGACTGTTATCCAAAATATACAAAGAACTCTTAAAACTCAACAATAAGAAAACAAAAAACCTGATTTAAAAATGGGCCAAAGGTCTTAACAGACATCTTACCAAAGAAGATATACAGATCACAAATGAGGATATGTAAAGATACTCCACATCATATGTCATCAGGAAGATGCAAATTAAAGCAATAATGTGATACCACTACACACCTATTAGAATGGCCAAAATTTGGAACACTGACAACACCAAATGCTGGTGAGGATGTGGAGTAATAAGAGTTCTCACTCGTTGCTGGTGGAAATACAAAATTATACAGCCACTTTGGAAAACAGTTGGTGATTTTGTACAAAACTAAATATACTCTTACCATACAACCCAGCATCATGCTCTTTGGTATTTACCCAAAAAAGCTGAAAAGTTATATCCACACAAAACTACATATGGATATTTATAGCAGCTTTATTAATAATTGCCCAAACTGGGAAGCAACCAAAATGTCCTTGAGTAAGTGAATGGCTAAATAGACTGTGATACATCCAGACAGTGGAATGTTTTTCAGCACCAAAAAGAAATGAGCTATCAAGCCCTGAAAAGACGTGGAGGAAGCTTAGAAGCATACTACCAAGTGAAAGAAGCTTATCTGAAAAGTCTACATACAATGTGATTCCAACTATCTGATGTTCTGGAAAACTATAAAGCCAATAAACGTATTAGTGGTGGCCAGGGATTGAGGTGGAGTTCAGGGAGGATTTTTAGGGCAGGGAAAATAGTCTGTATGATACACTTTTGAAGGATACATGTCAATTTACATTTGTCCAAATCCATGGAATGTACAACTCCAAGAGTGAACACTAAGATAAAAAAATGACATTAGGTGATGTTGATGTGTCAATGTAGGTTCACCAATTGTAACAAATATGCCACTCTGGTAGGGGATGTTGATAATGGGGGAGGCTACATATGCGTGGGCTTGGAGGGTATATGGGAAATCTCTGTTCCTTCCTCTTAATTTGGCTGTGAACCTAAATCTTCTGTATAAAAATACTCTTTAAACGGCTGGCCCAGTGGTGTAGCGGTTAGGTTCACATGCTCCACTTCGGTGTCCTGGAGTTAACTGGTTCAGATCCCAGGTGTGGATCGACACATGGTTTATCAAACCATGCTGTGGCAGGTGTCACACATATAAAGTAGAGGAAGATGGACACAGATGTTAGCTCAAGACCAATCCTCCTCAGCAAAAAGAGGAGGATTGGTGGTGGATGTTAGCTCAGGGCTAACCTTCCTCAAGGAAAAAAATAAAAATAAAAAGTACCACAGAGTGAAACAGCTTTGGTATATGCAGGCATGAATTTAGAGCTAAAAAATTGTCATTTTCTTTTCCAAAATGACTGTACATTTACATTTCACAGTAGCAATGTTTGATAATACCAGTTGCTCCACATCCTCACCAACTGTAATGTTTTTTCTTTTTTTTAACTTTTTTGTTTGTTTGTTTGTTTTTGTTTTCCTTTTTTTAAAATTTTTTTGAGTTAATGATAAGTTACAATCTTGTGAAATTTCAGTTGTACATTATTGTTTGGCAGTCGTGTTGTAGGTGCACCCCTTCACCCTTTGTCCCCAACCCCCACCCCAACTCTTTTTTTAACTTTTGGATATCATAATAGGGTGTTTTTTTCTGTCCTTGAGATTTTACTTTACATTTCCTAATTATTAATGACATTGAAAATGTTTCATGTACTCATTTTCTTTGTGTGCACATCTTTTGGTAAAAACTTCATTAAAATATTTTGCACATTTCCATTGGATGGTTAGTTTCTTTTTTTATCTAATTTTAAAAATTGCTTATGAACGTCCATTACCAGATGTTTAATTTGCAATATTTTCTTATTCTGAAACTTGTGTTTTCATTCTCTTAATTGTGCTTTGGAAGAGCAGAAGCCCTTAAGTTTTATGAAATTTTGCGCATTTAATTTTAAAAATATATCTGGTTATTTATCTTCTAATATTGTTCCTCCTAGTTTTACAGCTTTAGGTTATACATTTAGGTTTACCATGCATTTTAACTTAATTTTTTTTATAGGATATGAAGTGTAGATTGAAATGCATGATTTTGCATGGGATTATCCAATTGTTCCAAATCCATGCATTCTACATTGAATTCCCTTAAGAATTTCTTAACAACTAACTATATATGTGTGAGTCTACTTTTGGGCTTCCTATCCTAGTATATCGATCAATTTGCATATTTTCATACCGCTACCACATTGTCTTTACTAATGTAAGTCCTCCAACTCTGTTATATTTTTTAAAAGTTGTTTTGGTTATTCTAGTTACCTTATATTTCCATCTAAGTTTTAGAATCAACTTTTAAATTTCTACCAAAAAAAAATGCCTGCGGGAAATTTGACTGTAATGTGATTAAATTTATATATCAACTTGAAGAAAGTAGGTCTATTTACAGTATCAAGACTTTGAAAAAATGGCAATTGTATATCTCTCCATTTATGCAAGTATTCTTCAATTTCTCTCAGCAATGATTTTTAGTTTTCTCCATGCAAGTCTTTTATTTTTTTGTAAAATATGTTACCAAATGTTTTGTTTAAAGCTATTTTAAATAATATTTTTATTTCATTTTCTAATGGAATGCCATTAGTATAAGAAATCCAACCGTTTGTATAGTCACCCCGTAATCTGTAAACTTGCTAACTCACATATTAGCTCAGTAGCTTTTAGTGGGTTACATAAGGTTTTTATACATAGAAAAATCATGTCATCAGCAAATGAAGTGTAATTTACCTTCCAATATCAATGATTTTCAGTTCCTTTTATTTACCCTAATACCTTGGCCAGAACCTCGAGTACAAAAATGAATAGATGTGATATAGGAGCAGACAGTCTTGCTTTTTTTCTGATAGTAGAGAGAAAACATTCAGCCTTGCGTCATTAAGTTTTATGTCATCTATCAGGTTTTTTATATGTTTCCACTAGCTGGTTGGGGAAGTTCCCTTCTCTTCTTAGTTTCCTGAAATTTTCTTCAGAAGTTCACGATGGGTTTTGTCAAATGGTTTTTCTTCACTTATTAAGATGCCCATATGGGTTTTCTTTTGTTTGAAAGTATGGTAAAATCCATCTTCAGAGGCAAAAATTACTTTTGGGTTTCTGAGATAGGTCAAAACCTAAAAAATTGCATGCCACCAGAATCTGCCTTTTTATCAAACATGTACATAAAGTTTACTGTTAACATCAAGAACATCATTGTTCCCACACATTCAAAAATCTCATTACATCTTCTACATGGCCTCACAATCTTCCCTCATCTTCCAGGAGAAAAAGCAGTATAATCAATTGAAAGTTAAATTACATAAAGGAACCAATGAATGTGAGTTTAGAAGACTCCAATAAAGTTTGAAGTAATGCCTGAGTGGCTTTTACATTGTCCCAATTTTGGGTACACTGGGAGGAATAAAAATTGAAAGTTAAAAAAAAAAAAAGGTGAAGGTTAGCCTGAAAGAATTTATCAATTTCTGAATACATTTGGGTCACTCTTTCTTTACAAATATTTTTACAATTTGATTATGAATTTGCTTTGTCCTGACCCCATAAATGACTGGATTTAAACAAGGAGGAACAACCACATACAGATTGGCCAGGAGTATGTGAATGTAACGTGGAACATTTCTACCAAACTGATGAGTCATAAAGGAGAAAAATGCTGGTGTGTAAAAGGCTAAGATGACACAGACATGTGAACCACATGTGCTAAGTGTTTTGAGTCTGGCATCCCTGGAAGGAAGGCAGAAAACAGCTCGTAGAATCTGAATGTAAGAGAGGGCAATAAGGATCAAGTCCAATATCAGGGTAGCAATAGTAAATAAGCCATAGATGATATTGACACTTATGCTAGCACAAGCAAGACGAGCAATTCCCATATGCTCACAGTAAGTATGAGGGATAATGTAGTGTCCACAGAAAGGCAATCGTTTGAGAAGAGGGCAGAAGGGGATGGCAAGGAGCATTGGCTTCCCCACTATAACAATGGCCATAATAGCTACCACTTTGTTGGTGAGAATAGTATTATATCTCAGTGGGTAACAGATGGCAACAAAGCAGTCAATTGCCATGGCCAGTAGTACATCAGATTCCATACCAGTGTAGCTATGGATAAAGAACATTTGGATGAGGCAGCATTCAAAGCTTATCTTCCTAAGGTTGAACCAGAAAATGGCCAGCATCTTGGGGATGGTAGAAGTGGAGAGGCCCAGATCAATAAAGGAGAGGAGAGCCAGAAAGTAGAACATGGGTTGGTGAAGACTCTCCTCGGTCTTGATCACAAATAGGATTGTGACATTCCCCACAAGTGCAATCAGATAAACAGCAAAGAAAGGGAATGCAATCCAGATATGGAAAGCCTCCATACCAGGTATACCCAGCAGAAGGAAGACAGAGGGATATGAGGCAGTGTCATTGTTAGAGGACATCCTTCTGAGAACTCTTGGAAAATACTCCACAGTAGTTCTTCAGTATTTCTGGGGAGACAAAAGGGAATATATGGTGGTTGGATATCACTGTATATAGTAGCATACCAACTAAACTCTTAAGAACATAATGGAAGGGAATAGGAGGATTTGGGGGTGGAAAACTATCTTTCTTCCTTCCTAGGTTCTTTGAGTGGCCTAATCATTAAATTGACATAAGACAGATTAACAGGAGAAAAACTAATTCAATTATGTGCCTAAGGGAATTCACAGAAATATAAGACTCAAAGAAGTGACCAAAGCAGGAAGCTTTTATACCTTTCATACAAAGAAACAATAAATCTGTGAAGAATTGACAGGACAAAGAAGCTTTGGCTTGGGGTAGTAAATTAGTAAATAAAAAACAAGTTTTGTTTATATAGCCTTCCTGGCCCTGAATTATCTCTCTGGTGATAAGGATATCTTTTCACCTCCTGGTACTTGGAGGGTACCTTTCACATGGGAGGTTTATTTCCTGCTTTCAGGAGGACAAAAGAGGGTCAGAGTGTCCTTCTGGAATTGACTACTTGTTAAGCAACTTTGGTTCAAAATAATCATTATGCCAAAGTGGTATATTTTGGGGTGGCTTGCCCTGAACCACATCAGTTCTTTCATCTGAAGCTACCCTGAAGGGTTCACATATTAAAAGCTTATGGCTGTGGAGAGCAGAATTGAGTTAGTAGCTGAATGATGCTTATTCTTATTGAACTGGTTTCTCATGTCTGAGAATAAGTCACTTCATCTAAAATTCATTTCAGGAGATGATGTTGCAGGTGGGCTCCCAAAATTAGGCCTATATTGCTGAAACAATCAGGTTTTTAATAAGAAGCATTTCTATGGAAACAAAAGAAAAGTAATGGTTAATGATTGGAATGGGCGATACTTCTAGTTTCTGAGTTCTGAAGATAGCCAGTGGAGAATTCTAAATGCTGGGCTCAAAGCATTTTCAGATGGAGTGAAGATAGGCAGTGACAATTGGACAGATTTTCCTGGTTGATAGTCTGAATGTCTCTGGTGATCTTCCTCAGCGCCCACAGAGTAACAAGAATGAAAATTGTCCATATATGAGCTGTTTATTTCTCTAAAGGTTACATCAAGTTGTCTCAATTTAACATATAATTTTGGAAAAAGGATAGTTGTTTTTTTAAAGATTGTCACCTGAGCTAACATCTGTTGGCAATCTTTTTTTTTCTTTCTTCTTCTCCCCAAAGCCCCCCCGTACATAGTTGTATATTCTCGTTGTAGGTGCTTCTGGCTCTGCCAAGTGGGATGCCACCTCAGCGTGACTTGATAAGTAGTGCTAGGTCTGCACCCAGCATCCAAACCGGCAAACCCCTGGGCTGCCGAAGTGGAGCACATGAACTTATCCACTCGGCCATGGGGCCAGCCCCAGGAAAAAGGACAGTTTTAATTCTTAATGCTTCCAAGTCAGAAGGGAGGGAAAAAATTCAATGGTCATTTTAGAGAATTATAGCCAGATATTAGAGGAAACTAGAAGAATTCAGCATTTAGTACAGGTAGAAAACAAAACCTCAAAGACAATTAGAATCTGATATGCACAAATGTGCATTAGAGTTTCTGTTGTTAGTGTCATTGAGTCAATTCCAACTCCTAGAGACCCTGCGTAGAGCAGAGTGGAACTCTGTCCACTCTTTTGTGCCATCCTCTCATATTTTCAGAAAATGCTATATCAAAAAATGCTTCATGCCTTTTCCCATGGTTTTCATGGCCAATTTTTTGGAAGTGGGTAGCCACGTCCTTGTTTTTAGTCTGTGTGGTCCGGAAGTTCTGCTGAAGCCACCCACCAGGGATGACCCTGTTGGTATTTGAAATATGGATAGCATATATTTAAGTACCATAGCAACATGCAGCCACCACAATATGACAACAAAAACATGAGTGGTTTGGTTCCTGACCTGGAAACTAACCCAGGCCATACCAGTGAGAGCACTGAATCTTAACCACTAGACCATCTGGGCCAGCTATTTCAGTTTCTACTGAAACATATTTTTTCTATCTGCAATTAACCCCATTTTGGTCAAAGATAACCATAGTAAGAATGATTTGTTTGCAAATTAAGTCTAAGTTTCAAAAAATGTGCTTGATTATTTACATAACTGCAGCATGAATAGCAATTGATCATAAAGAATCTTTTAATCTGCTTTGCTGGAACTTTTCATAAGGAATTTCAGATTAGACTTTTAAAAGCTCTTCGAGTCTAAGAAGTAAAGCCAAGGACTTGACATCAGGTTTTGTCTGTAAAACCAACAGATTTAGGTTAATTCTTCTCTTCATGAGGTCCCCAAAATATCCTGAGTTTCTTGGGCCTTCCTTATTTACCTGGTAAGGCTACTGGGAACCCTCTAAGCAAGGTACTAGGCTGACATTTCCATGGGGCTATATTGGTTCCATAAAGTCCACCTTAGTTCTTAAAGCTGTCTGGTTATATCTGTGTCTAAGTACATCTCACTCAAATATGATATTCCAGTCTAAGCCTTGTCAGTCTAACCAATGCTTCCAATTTTGTTCTTACAACAAGAACAGATTCTTATTGAACTTATGTAAACAACAATATTGCCATGAAATGCTCACTGACAGTTTCTGAATTCTGGAGGGACCAGGTAGGGAGAAAAAGATAAATGTTTCATATTTGTTCACAAAGGTAAACCCTACCAAATTTCTCTAAGTCACTGGTATCTTAAGAGAAAAGAGAAGAAGGTTTTCTTAAATCTAGAAAAAAAACAATAAAAAAATCAGCAATGTTTCTAACAAGAAAAAGTCATAAAAATTATTATCTTCCTCCTTGCTTCACTTAGTTCCACATAATTAATATTTATTCTGCTTGAATGCAGTTTTTCCATTAGTTCTGAAAATTCTTACTCAGTTCAGTTTGATGATCTAAGGTTATTAGAAACATATTCTAGAATACTTGTCAGATTCCTTCCTATGAATTTCTCTGAAGATGAAGCACTTTTGCAGGATCATTTTTGCAAAAGCATAAGCATGACACAATTACTGCTTGTAGATGACAAAAGACTTAAAAATGGCAAATGTTAAAGACAACACAAGTGTTCCTTATAATGCAGTTGATAAGGAAATTTGGTCATTTCTGTGCCACGCAACATTTAAAACAATAACTAGAATGACAAGTGATAACATTATACCAGAACATATCAGATTTTCAGCAATTTGATATACTTTCTAAAACACTTATCGCATATGCCTATACAAATAAAACATAAATAAAATTTAGCATCACTTATTTGACAATGCTTCCCATGTAATTTAACATATCAAATAAGTCTGATTAGTTTAATATGTCTCCTATATAAGAAGGAGAAAGACCAATCTTTTGAGATGTTCCAGGAGTCCTCTGGAAAATCCCAAATTTAGTTCAAGGTTTAACAGACTTCATGTGGAATTTAATTTGAGGAAGTTTGTCAAAAACATCAAAGGGTTTTGGACACAATGAAACAGTATTGCAGATCATTATGAAATAATAGTTATGCATTTAACAAAGTGACAGTAAAAAATATTTCAAAAGCAAATACACAAGTTTACATAGTTCTGAGCAAAATTCAGCTCTTAATATTGAGAAGACTAGGTTGGCTTAAGTAATCAAAGACCTGATGATAAAGATAACATGACACAGGAATTTATGTTGACCAAATGCGACATCTTTGTTTTCTAGGAAACTTACTTTTTATGTTTTATTAAGAGCAGACCAAGAGTCTAAGAAAACTTTATCCTTTTCACAGAGAGAAACCAAATTCTAATTTTACACCAGCTTACTTTTGATATTAAAACAATTTTTTACTCAAATAAATTCATTTTAATTTTAGTCCATTTCACTACACGTTAAATTTCTTTCCCAAGATCCCCCTTTCTTTATAAACTTACTACACTTTTTTTTCACTTTCAGATTTTATCCCATGTCTTCCTGACTTTAAGATGAAATTACTTTTTTTACTTGAAGAAAATGCATGCCATTTTCTCGTATATGCTCTTTCTGAAATTATATATCCTAGTTCCCTTGCATACAGAGATGTTTCCCTTATTATTCATAGTAGTTTTAAATAATTGTGAATAGTCTCTTACTGAAAAATTTATGAATGCATTCTAAAATTCTTAAAAGTGTATTTTCCTCAAAATAAGTTTTCTATTGTAAATTTTATTTCTGTTTCTGTTCACTAGACATTAAACAAAGTCAGTCCTCATCCTAAGTTATTTTTTTGGCTGACAAATTTTGTAATAGAGATAGCCTGAACTTATTTGATTACTAAACCCAGGTAGAATGAAAGTATAATATTTAATGCTGATAATTTTAAAGCCATCTGTTTTAATTAAACCAACAAACAAATTAGCTTTTATTTATTAAGGATTAATATCAGATCATGTGAAGTTGAAAAACATTTAAATTAGTTTCTATTGTATTACTGAGATTTAGCAATACTTCATTCAAAAGTCCTTATTTTAAGCCAATTAAACAGAGCTCTTTTAAAAAATAATTTTTGTAATACTCTATGGAGTTAGAAAAATATCACACAAATAACATACATATGCAGACATATACATAAACGTACAGACAGATAAAAAAGAGATATCATAGATTTATTTCAAAACTGTAGCCATTAATCAAGTACAATATAAAATCACTAGTTTAAAATAATTGTCTCTGTCAGACAGAACAAGTTAATGTTACCTATTTAATAGCTTTTTGCTAATATTTGTGGAGAAGATCTCTAAGATATGTGTTTGCCCTGGACAAGTAATCTTAAGGAGGCTGTGGTCTAGAGTTTGGGTAAGAGAGCTGTTTTAGCATTTTTTACTTTATTTTATTTTTTATTTTTAAATATTAGATAGACATTGCATTTTATTTATTTATTTTTTGCTGAGGAGATTTACCATGAGCTAACATCTGTTGCCAGTCCTCCTCTTTTTCTTTGAGGAAGAGTCATCCTGAGATTTTAGCAATTTTTATTTTAAAAAGGCCTCTGTCCCCTTTTTTTCTCTTTAGCCTCTGGTGAGTGTGGGTTGTGTTTTAGTTACCTCCTGGAGTATTTACATTTCAGAGATATGATAAGATTTATGTCTTCAAGGGACAGAAAAAGAATGCAATTCTTTTCCTAGGAATTTTGGGTGTTAAGAGAATTTGCTGAGAAGATGGGGTCAGATTTTCAGAGGGGGAATTTGTGTTAGATATGGACTTTAATTTTACTCTATTTAACTTTGATTCTTTCAGTTTTTAAAAGGAATCCCTAAGGTTAGGCATTATAAATTTTTATTCCCACTTTTCATTTTAGTCTTTCCATAGGTGCCAAGAAGATAATTGTTTAAGATGAAAACTCTCCAACATTTTTTTCCAAATATAGAAGTATTTCCAATTCAAAAGATCCACCATCTGGCCATTGACAGGTGGGATCTATTAATCTCAATAATGACTCAAAGCAATAAGCCTTTTTATGTCTTAACGAAGGATGTAAGAGGCATTCCACAAGACAGTGCAAAAGATGTAGCCCTCACAATATTCAGAAAGTTTATTCCCAGAATTAGGCTAAGAAAGGAAATGCTTTTGCTATCATAGGTGTTAAAAATTGTGTAGTGAAAATGTTGTCTCTGGTCTCTCCTGGGAACATGAGATGCCTCCAGTCATAGACCTGCTAATCTGTGACATCAGGTAGGCACTACTGAAATGAGACTCTTCCAGAATTACAAAGCAATGAAGGTTGAGATGGCAAAGGCCTCTTATGAACTGGGAACACTTATGACAAATTCCCCTGAGACCTTTTATGGCCAGACAAAGAGAATAATGCTTGTGGCTTTGTGTCCTGGAATCCTAGTCTATTTGAGCAGCCATTAGATGCACACCAGTAGGTGCACCTCCCAGATGTTAGAGGCCAGAGTGAATATTCTCATTGGTCATAAAGCTGAGCTCTCAGGGCATAGAACAAGGTGACAGTTAAACCTTATCCAGTTTTTACATAGGACACCTACAGCAAACTTTATCTATGTGAATGCTGGTTTGGTGAGAAGGTGAGTTCACCAGTCTGTGAGGCCAGTTTGAACAACAGGCTTATACAACTTACGCTTGAATTTTACCATATGGTTTTTCTTCTTATGACAAATGACATAAAACACAAAGACAAAAGAAAACAATGACCGTCTCTGGAAGAAAAGGATCAATAGAAAACAAAAGTATTCACAACAAACCTTTACCAACATCATTATACCCCCAAAATTAACTCATATAATTATTTTCTCCAGTTAATCTAAATTTAGAAAAAAAAGAGGCCTCTTACCACTCAGGCTTCCAATAGAACATGCAAGTAGATATCTGGAGACCAACATGGCAAGAGTTTTTACATTCTGCGGGCATTGGTCAGAAGTCCCAGGATCTCTCAGCTTCAGTAGACCTGGAGTGAGCAGTGTCCATCCAATGAAGTCTAATGGCTGCCTCACCAATACTATAGGGTAGGAAATCTTTGCTTTTCTTCCCTTCTAGGTTCTTTGGCTGGTCTAATAATTAAATTGACATAAGATGGGTAAACAGGAGAAAAAAAAATAATTATGTAAGTAGGCAATCTCATAGCAATAAAAGATTCAAAGAAGTGACAAAATCAGGAAGCTTTTATATTTTTTAGACAAATAAATAAATTTATGAAGAATTGACAAGATAAAGAACCTTGTGCATGAGGTAGTAAATTAGTAAAAAAGTAATTTTTTAATATAGCCTTCTCAACCGTGAATTCCCTACATCTGGTGATAAAGATATCTTTTTACCTCCTGGTATAGGAAGGGTACCTTTCATAGGGGAGATTTATTTCCTGCTTTAAAAGAGACAAAGGAGGGTCAGAGTGTCCTTCTTGCCCTGACTATTTCTTGAGTAACTTTAGTTCAAAATAATTAATTTGCCAAGGTGGCATATTTTTGGGGAGCCAGCCCTGACCCCAATCAAGGACAATTAAATATCAGAGATGTGCAAATACTATCTTATCCCATTTAATATTCCATGGGGACTGCAGAAGTTAGAAACAGCTTTTCTAGTGGTAGTGTGGTGGAGTGGTTCATGATCATCCTTAGCTCATTCTTTTGTAAAATGCTCATCTCTATATGCTACTATCAACTGAAAACCCTTCCAGTAACCAGAACTTGTATAACATTTTCAAATAAACTTGGTTATGTAGTTGATTAGATAAATAAGAGAAAACTCCCTAAAATTTTCTGAAAAAAAAGAGTAAAGAATTGGAATGGGAAGAAACTTTGGATAGGATGGTCAAGAATATATTCACTTATGAGGCTCATCTGCCTGTTATAATCCCTTTTCTCTAGTGTGACTTTTCCCTTTATTTGCTTTAATAAGATTGTGTTATATTTATCTTTTTAAAAAACTGCTTTTAGGCTGTGGTTTATGAATTGATTATTAAAATTTCGCTACCTTTATAATCAAAAAAGTTGTGATTCACCACACAAATAACACAAAAGACGTGATAATTTAAAAACAAGCAGAAAAAATATTCATTAAATTCAGTATCCATGTACAATATTTTAAAAAAACTTCCAGAAAATTAGGCAAAAACTACAACTTATTCAATTTGGTGAGAGGAATCTATGAAAAACTTAACAGCTAATATCACACTGAATGGTGAAACCCTGAAAGGTTTGTCCCTAGGATGGAGAATAAGGCAAGACTATCAACTAGCATCAATATACTTAATAATTTACCGGAGGTTCTTATGAGGTCAAAATGTCAAGAAAAAAGAAATAAAGAGATATCAATATTGGAATGAAAGAATTAAACTTTCTTGTTCATAAATGACATGAACATTTACACATAAATCAAAGAATTCAGAAGCAACCATTTAGCTTATTAAATACTCAGGTATAAGAATCAATGCTTTTTCTATATACTATTAGCAAACAATTGGAAATTAAAGTTGTGTAAAAATTCACAATACCACTTGCAACAGCATAAAAAACATGGCGTTCTTAGCAATAACCACTTAAAATTGTGAAACATGATGGAAATTAAGAAGACCTGAAGTTATTTGAAAAGTATATAACATATGCATAGTTTGGAAGACCGAAACAAGTTAAGATGTTGATTCTTCCTAAATTGATGAATAAATTTAAAACAGCTTTATCAATGAAAGAATTTTAAACTTTTATTTTAAAATAATTATAGGAATATCCTAAATTCTTTGGAGAAAGAATGACAAAATAAGAGGACTTATATTAGGGGACTTCAGACATATAAAACTGTGCTAGTCAAGACAGTGTGGCATTTGCACAATGATACACAAATAGATAAGTAAGTATAATAGAAAGAACAGATAGACACATTTTGCATGCTTGCTTAAATTTTATAAAGTGACCAATGTAGTCATTCAATGAAGATAGGAGAGTCGTTTTTACCAACGATACTGGTGCAACTGAGTATACTTATGAAAAAAAAAACTTTGATTCCAACTTCACAACGTATACAAATATTAATTAGGTTTTGAAAATAGCCTTAGATATTAAAAAAACTCAAATTCTAACATCTATAGAATCAAAGAAGGGAGAATAACTTAGCAAGTCAGTGGAAAATACAGGCATCCCTGGAAGATATTACTAGTTTGGTTTCAGACCACTGCGAATATGGCAATAAAGGAAACCACATGTATTTTTTTGGTTTCTCAGTGCATATAAAAGCCATGTTTACACTATACGGTAGTCTGCTAAGTGTGCAGCAGTGCTGTCTAAAAAAGCAAGCAACATGCCTTAATTAAAAAATACTTTATTCCTAAAAAATGCTAATCGTTATCTGAGCCTTCAGCAAGTTGTAACCTATGTGATCACTGATCACAGATCACTATGACAAATATAATAATAATGAAAATGTTTGAAATATTGGAAGAATTACCAAAATATGACACAGAGATACAAAGTTGAACAAAGGCTATTGGAAAAATAGCGGTTATAGACATGCTCAGTTCAGGGTTGTCACAGACCTTCAGTTTGTGGAAAAAAATGCACTATCTGTGAAATGCAATGAAGTGAAGTACAAGAAAACAAGGTGCGCCTGTAATGGTTTCTTAGAACACAAAAGACAGTAACCGTAAAAAGTAGTCTATTACATGTTGTCAAATTTAAAAATTTACTGTTAAGAAAGTGATTTTAGAGGGCAAAGACTGGGAGAAAATATCCACAATCTCTTATTTCTGAAAAATAATTTGTGTCAAGAACATACATATACATATAGTTGGCAAAGGAAAATATACAAATGACATTAAAATTCTCTAAATCATTAGGCATCAGAAATTGTACATTAAAACTATTATGACATATTACTACACAGCCACTAGAATGGCCAAAATTGAAAAGCATCACAATACAAATTTTGGCAAGGACGTAGAGCAGCATGTTCTTCTAATTTACTGACAACAACAGAACTTCTAGGTCCTTACTTGAGACAAATGAAAGCACATGTCCATACAAAGACCTGCACAAGAATGTTCATAGCAGCTTTATTCATATTTGCCCCAAAGTGGAAACAGCACAAATACTCATCAACAAGTGGAGAGACAGATCAATGTTGGAATGTTTACCTAATGAAATTCTATACAGCAATAAAGACGGATTGACTACTAATATGTGTGACAGCATAGGCAAATCTAAAATCATTATACTGAGCTACTGACTGCTACCAGTTACTCAACAGTAGGGACTACACAATTTCATTCATATGAAGTTCTAGAGTATTCAAAAAAACAGGTGCTGAAAATATCTATTCAGTGGTTGCCAGGGCATTGAGAAGGGTCAGGGATGGCCTGGGAAGGAATACAAGAGGATTTTTTGATATGATAGAGAAATTACATATCTTTACAGAGATGTAGAATACATAGATATAGGGGCCGGCCCTGTGGCCGAGTAGTCAAGTTTGCGCTCTCCACTTTGGCTGCCCACGGTTTCACTGGTTCGGATCCTGGGTGTGGATATGGCACTGCTCATCAGGCCATGCTGAGGTGGCATCCCACATAGCACAACCAGAGGCAGTCACAACTAGAATATACAACAATGTACTGGGGGGGCTTTAGGGAGAAGAAGAAGGGAAAAAAAAAAAAAAGAAGATTGGCAACAGATGTTAGCTCAGGTGCCATTCTTTAAAAAACAATAAATTGATCTTTAAAAAAAAGAATATATATATATGTATATTTGTTAACATGTACAGATAAGATGTGTGCATTTAAACTTATGTAAATTTTTCAAAGAAAAGAAAATCTGAGCCTAGAGAAAAGATAATGTTTATGATTGTTGGAATTTAATGATGAGAGTACTGTGCATCTCTGATTAGTTTGTATATGATGGAAATGTACCATAAATGTTATAAACATAAACCTAGTCAAAATAAGTCTCATCTTTAGTATTTTCTAATCTAAAGCACAATATCATTTATTTTAATAAAATATCCCATTTTAAAGCTTACTTTGGAGATGGAATATTTTATTAGAATAGAATGCTAATTTTCCTCACTCAGCTAATACAGAAGGCTAAAACTTCTAAAATCTAACAACAGTATTTCACAAATACATCCAAAGAGCATGAAATAAAATAAACAACTTATGTAAAGTTTAAATATTCTGTGATGTTTCTGTTTTGAATGGGATTTAGCTTTTATCCCTGATATTTTGCTTCTTATTCATACTCATTAGCTTTTAAGTCAAATGCTGACCGTGGTGTATTCTTCTGGATTGTTTACAACACGTTCATGGGTGATTGACATTACTCTGAACAAGGACAAATTTGATGGGAAGTACACAGAAACACAGTATGCCAGTGTTGTACCCGAGGATGTGCTCTACCATTCCTTCTGAGATTTATCAAATTTATCATTTATTTTGCAGGTAGTACAGGATTTATCTGTCCAACTAAAATTTCTCCAACATTCCTCAACACATTCAACCAAATTTTATTTTATTATTAAAATTCAAAACTTACCACAGGAAGCCAGAGGCCTAAGCAATTGGGAATGCACTAATTGAGATGGCCTTCAGAATGTATATTTTTCTCCAATTCAGACATGTACATAGCTATTTTTCTGGTTTATATGACTGACTCTTTAGGCCAGCAAAAGATCAATCAAAGAAGATAATGTCTACATAAGCCCACACTAAATGCTTTACGAGTATTCTCACTCAAACTTCAAAACAACTCTGTAAGGTAGATGCTATCATACCAGAGTTACAGGCAGACAAAGGCAAGGTTTAGAGAGAGATTTGTCTCAGATAACTGGTCTGTCACCTTATTTCCAAATTTTACTTTGAGCATTAGTGCTTTTGCTAATGTAAATATAGAAGTAGGGAGTAATTATAAGTTAAGAAGTGAAAAGACTCTTCTATTCAAAGTTGCAGAGTTATTTAAAGGGTATAGACCCCAGAAAATTAAGGAAATAATTTTATATAGTTAGTAAAATATTCATTTTTTAAAAAAAAATTTCTTCCTGTCTGATTCCTTGTAGTGTAAAACAGTCAGACTCTATAATAAAAAAGATATGTGTATGTTCTTCAAGAACAAGAACGAAGAGGGGGCCGGCCCTGGGGCCGAGTGATTAAGTTCGCGTGCTCTGCTTCAGCAGCCCCCAGGTTTTACCAGTTTGAATCCTCTGCACGGACATGGCACCGCTCATCAAGCTATGCTGAGGTGGCGTCTCACATGCCACAACTAGGAAGACCCACAACTAAAAATACACAACTATGTACCGGGGGGCTTTGGGAGAAAAAGGAAAAATAAAATCTTAATAAAGAATAAGAAGGAAGAGGTTGACAGTTTAGACCATAAATCGCCTGATCTAGAATGAGTGGGCATCTGGGGGTGGTCAGAGGGCCAAGAAGAGATGAGACTGGAAGAAGAAAATAAAACCCTGAGGATTTGAGTGGATCTTGGCAACTGGAGTAAGGAAACTATGCTGAATTTTTGGGAAGTAAACAAGTAAAGGCAAATAAATTAAAGGGGGATATTTTTGGCTAGGAAAATATCAGAGTTAAAATGTAAAAAAATATAATCTGACATTCTCTCAGGCCATATTTCAACTCCATTTCCTATTGTGCTTATGATACCATCTTATAAGTAGATCCTCATTAGAAACTCATAGGTATTACATGTATGTAAAAGGAAATTTTAATGATTTAAAGTTTAATCAAAGCATATCATAAATGTTGATAAGTTTAGACTTTTGAGGCTCCTTATTCAAAGCTTCTCTCTTCTCATCCAGAGGGAAAGTCAATCCTCTCCTTTGTATCTATAATTCTGCCACCATTAAGGGACAGTAACCCGTTTCAATATTTTTATTATAGTAACTAGTTCAGCATTATAGATATTTGGCATATAAAGCAATAACAACAGCCCAAATCTAATGTTTAAAGCAGACACCAATAATACATCATTATGTTATTTTTATTGAGCTCACATAAGTTCAGTGCCAAAAGTTCTCAACAGAGTCCTCCTGACATTCACTATCCATTGATAGATGTTAGCCTTACAGATGAACCAGTACCCCCAGCACCACCCTTTCTCAAAAGTTGTAAAGATACGGATTTAATTGAAAGCCGCATGATTTACATGGCTTCAGATCTTGGCTAACAAATGACTGTTCTTGCCAAGTGATGTCCACTCAGTGTCAAATTCACCCATGACCTCTTTCTGGCTGTATCAGAACTCATCTACCTATTGTGGCTGAATAAGAATCAGCTAGTTTTATGTTCAGGGGCCCTCCCTTTCAACCAAGGCAAACGTATTTATGTCTTCAGTGTCTCACTTACTAATGACCTTATGAAAATCATTTCCTGAGCCTTATTTTATTTATCTGTATAGCTTGAGGCAATCATAACATCTACTTCATGTGGCTCTAGTGCTAATAAAATAAGATATTTCATATTTGGTGGCAAACAAAATGTCTTGACACTGGGTCCTAGTAACATTAGCTGGAATAATTTGTCATTTTTATTATCCGTGGATATGACTGTTGCTGTTAATGTTTGATTTTCTAAATAAAACACAACAGTTTACTAATAGTATAAACATCATCCCTACTGAGTCCCCACCATTCAGTGTAAATTGAAAGTTAAGCCCCTAATCTAATTGGATTAGGAACTATGTTTTAAAGCATCTTCATAATATTCCAGGCGTATGTGGCACATTTAATTAGGGAACAAATGGCAAAACTTCTAGGATTCCTTCATTGATACCTGTTTAAATAAGATTTTATTCCTGAGATAAATATACAAATTACTTGCATTTTATTTTGAAACATGGAATATTCAGGTAACCCAATCAGAACAAAATGGGACTCTGTAATTCAAATCCTCATTTTTATTTTGTCCTTCAAACTGTGAAAAACATTGTCACCTTTACAGAATCTGATCCTTGAACACAGGTTAATACACAAATAGAAAAAGACTTGACACCCCTGTTTTGTAGCTCAGAGTGCAAAGGTCATCCCAAAGACCTTTCAGCTAATAAGATGCAGCAACTACTTCAAAGAGGTCACTCTACTGACTACCACTGGGATGTCCATGGCTCTGGACTCTGATCCCTCACCCAAGCTCACATCTATGCTGAAAGTTCATCATACAGTGTCTGGGTGCTCCTTCTCTATGGGGGTAGCTGGAATTAGGGAGCCTGGCACTTTCATACATGATATATCTGTAAGTGGTACTACCTGATGTGACATCCAGAAGCTCTCCTCACTGTCCACTGTGCCGAGCTGCCCCCACTTGTATGAGCCTTTTTTTGGGAGACTCCCACAAGTATAAAATATGACCTGTGCTACTTCCTCAAGGACAACATTCTGCCTCTTCTTGCAGCATCAGGCTGGCATCTCGCGCAGGACGCCTCAAGAGGAATACTGTATGCGAAGGCTGTTGCTCCCCTGAGAAAGACACCCTAGTCAGTGTCTTCAGGGAGTGAGAGCATCTGAGAGCTTGAGTCAAGCATTGTGAAATGTCTTTGTCCAAACTTGCATCTAGGAAGCCAGGAATACCTTTGTATTTTCTGTTGGACACATTGGCTTTTTTGTGTGGTTCATCTTCCTTTCCATCTTTTATATCCATTAATTTTTGCTAATTATTTTATTCATGGTCTGTTCATATTTCGGATATATATATAGGATATATATACTACACATATATACTATGTATACATATATATTCTCATCATTCATTCACATTTCTGAATTAGTAGTTATAGTCACTGCTTTATGTAATTCCATTTTAAATTATATAATAACATGCTGACACCTAAATGTTTTCTAATCTTTGATCACCTGCATCATAGTCTGTTTCTATAGTAAATCATAGCAGAGAGGTAAAGAAACTTACCTAAACCTGAATAACTCATTTAAAATTCTGTGTTAGGTAATAGTTGTGTGACTAAGTACAAGTTACTTAACTTCTAAATCTCTCACTCATTATAAAATGTGAACTACCTAAAAAACCAAAGGTAGTTCCTAGAACATTGTAAGTAGTAAGCAATGTTACATTCCATTATTAGTGGTCATATTTCATCTCGTTTCATACTGTTTATATGATTTTTAAATCATATGGACTTGAGTGTTTCTTCCCATCCGTATGCCATATAAGCTGCCAATTTTTCTTACTAATGGTCCTTTGTAGCTCTTTAAATGTAAAATTTATGTACTTATTTTTGTTCTATAGGTTTTGAATATGTTCATGTTATATATTTTTGTTTATTCAGCTGCGAAAAGACAGTTTCTATTCTAATTTTGAAAATGATACTCCAATATAGTACTAATATTAATATTTTTATTGCCTCAGTTTCCTCAGCTACAAAAGGGAAAAATAAGCCCAGCTCCTTCTTATTGTAGTTATAAGAATTTAAAGAGAAAATACTTAGAAAGTTATGAAAAACTGTGCCTGGCTCATAATATGTATCTATTTTTTGTTGTTATTTCGATGTCAGTCAATTTTTATCAACTTATTGTGCTTATTCCTGCAAATGTTATTTCATTTATCATATAATTGCTGACATTTGTGATTTGTGATTGGAACTATGCTCATATTAAATATTTTTTATTGTTCCTCTTGGCTTATTTTTTCTAAGATGGAGGAAAGTCTTTATAAATCATCACGTAGGATATCGTATCCCCAGACATCATCGCTTCAATCTTGAGAGTAAGGAATAAGTTCCATTTTCTCCAACTCAAGTCTCTTGATCTCTGAAGACGAAATTTCATAGTTTATTCTTGAAAGTTCTAATTATCCTTTCTCTTATCTGCTTAGTTCTCACCCCATAAATAACAGGGTTGACAGCAGGTGGGATGACAACATAAAAGTTGGCAAGAAGAATATGGATGTATTGAGGCACATTTTGGCCAAAGCGGTGGGTCATGAAGGAGAAAAATGCTGGAGTATAGAAAGCCAACATGACACAGACATGGGAGCCATAAGTGCTGAGTGCCTTCAGTCGGGCATCCTTGGAAGGTAGGTGGAAGACTGCATGGAGGATCTGGACATAGGAGATGATGATGGCTATGATGTCAAACACCAGGATAGAAATGGCACATAATCCATAGATGGTGTTGACCTTTATGCTGGCACAGGACAGGCGGGCAATGCCCATGTGCTCACAATATGTGTGGGGGATGATGTGGTGTCCACAGAAGGATAACGTGAGGATGAGCAGAACAAAGGGGATTGCAATGGCCAAGGGTCTCAGGAGGATGATCAATGCTATAATTGATACCACCTTGTTTGTCAGCACCAATGTGTAGTGAAGAGGGTTACAGATAGCGACATAGCGATCATAGGCCATGGCCACGAGCACAGCTGACTCCATGCCAGTGCATAGGTGGATGAAGAATATCTGGATGAGGCAGCCCTCAAAAGTGATTTCTCTCAGGTTGAACCAGAAGATGGCAAGCATCTTAGGAATGGTGGATGTGGACAGGCCCAAGTCAATAGATGACAGAATGGCCAGGAAGTAGAACATGGGATGATGGAGACTATGTTCAATCTGAATCACAAAAAGAATTGTAATATTTCCCAATAGGGCAGTTAAATATACAACACAAAATGGAAAGCCAATCCACATATGCACATCTTCTAGCCCTGGAATTCCCAGGAGGAGAAAACAGTAGGGACGGAATTCTGTGTCATTAGGAGGGACCATGCTTCTGTGGCATTTTCACAGCTACACGTATCATAGACTAGATGTCTCATTCAGTGAGAGGCTCCAGGTCTTCTTGTCCAATGTTATTAAATTCTAGAGAATTATAGAAAAATATATTTAATCTTTTCTAATCACCAAGTCCATCACGACATAAGGGCATGACTTTTTTGAAATCTGAAGTACCTATTTGTTTTAATTTCAATCAAGCTAATCAGATTTATTGCATTTATTTCACTCATTTCTATTATATAATTAAATAAACTTTTATCAAAGACCAATAAAATATCAGGCATATGTCTAGATATTTGGTATGCAGAGATAAATCACACATTGTTACTTTTCTTAAGGAAGTTCTATTATAGCTTGGGAATTAAAATAATAATAACATCTACATTTCATGGAGGTAGAATTTGCACAAAACTCTCTTAAAAGTACCAAACCTAGTGAAGGAAGCCACTAAATCAAGTCCTATATCTCTTTCATCAGAAAAGCATCATTGCAATTAGGGTAGACTGTATTAAATGCAGGAAATCCAGACTCATGGTGCATATAATTGATATGGTTGAGATGGCCTCTCCATTAGATTTTTATAATTGATTTTTGAAAACAGCAGAAGAGATAATGAAGAAATTGTAAGAAGTCTGGTTAGCAGGAGTAGCAATCAAATGTTGACTTTAGTTACCGTGTAAAGAACTTACATTTGAATATTTTATGTGGAATATTTCATGAAGATGTGGCAGGAGCTATTTTTAAGACTTGTATAGAAAGAGGAAAACAATAATAATGAAATAGTGCCAAGCTGCAATAAAATAAAGTAAATCTATGATCTATGCACCATTAGCATTTTTTTCTATTTCACATGATGTGACAAAAATGTGTGACTTTAAATTTCTGATTGGCTTCAACTGCTGTTCATGACCCCGCATCTTCTGCTCTTTTCCCCGCAGGTAGATCCTCAATCTCTTAGCATATACAATGATCCAGCATTGAAGTATTAAACTCTAAGACCCTGTTAGACCACATCTCACATTTTTCCAGCCCTCTCAAGAATTCTGCTTGTCACCTCTGTTCTCAGGTCACAAGTTCCATACCCCTCGTTCATTCCTTTTCTTAAAAACTATTTATTCCCTAACAGCTTCACTTGTTCAGCTTTTCAAAATAGATCCCTCGCCATATTTGTACATTTTTCTCTCACTGACTCTAACGTCTACTGTAAATATATCTGCCCAAAATTCAGAACTAGACCTCTGCAACCGCTTCTCTTCCAACAGCTCTGGTTGCTGAGTTATTGGAGAAAAGTTACAGAATTATGCCAATTGAAGCCTCCTTAGGTGGGGCTTCTAAGCTACATGAAAATCCTTTCTTGTCTCCTTTAGTTAGGTTTTTTTTCATGTTTGCTTCAGTAAATAAGGTAACTTGCACTTTTCTCATCTTGCATCTTATATTCTTTTACTCTCAGTACTTTCTCGTCTCCCTTGGAAATTAAGATGATCATGCAAGTGATATTTCATCTTCGTTACTCTTGTCTTACTTAGTTGTTTAAGTGTTTTTACTCCTGCCTGAAGCTCATATTTCCACCTCTGCTTTGGATCCCATCTCCTTTCAAGTCTGTATGTACCGTTCTTTATTATTTTTCTCTTCACATCTCCATTTCTGTCTCTTATATTCTCACCTTCTCAGCCTCTTCAGTATTTTTCCCCATATTCTTGACTCAAGCTTCACCTAATTTGAAAAAAGCAAGATGTTTCATAATTTTACATTATTTCCTTCTCCTCCAGTTTCATTCACTACTCAATGAACTATAAAGAGTGTAAACCGACTTTTATTTGAAAATAATTTCTTTTGTGAATATCATAAATTATGTCCCTATTTCCAAAGACCTTCAATATAATTTCAACTTATGCTATTTATATCCTCCAAGAATCATTATTGGTCATTTTCCTTCCTTGATATCCCACCAATCCTGCAGTCATTTTAATAGTCTTGTATCATTCCAGTAATTTTTTGTGTATGAAATTATTCTTTCATAAAAATGAAATGTCTCATTTCTGTTTCCTATGATCCTAAAATTTGCTTTCATCATCATCCTTTCTTTCCTGCTTATATTTTAAGCTATTGCTGATGTCACCTCCTCTCTTTCTTCTAGGTTAAAATAGCCCTAAAGAATGTTGTAAAAATGAATTCATGGAACATCATGTATCTCTGAGAAGTTATCATGTTTCATACTGCTGCTTTGCTCCAAAATATGTTTTCTCACAGCCAAATTAAGCTGGAAATTTCTGCAGGGTTTTTTTTTTTTTTTTCCTCTTAGATGTTTATGATGTATATCAGAATTTTAAGATCCTCTCCCAAAGCAACTTTGGTGATTTCACAAAGATATTTGGCTGGCAAAGCCTTTAATAGAATACCTATAAAACCACTGAGTGTTAATGAGTCAGACTCATAAGTTTTTAAAGTGATATTATGGTGTGTTAGACAAAAAACTGTTTTTAAATGGTGTCTGTAGGTGAGCATTAATTGTTTTGACTTTGTCCCAGAGAAATAAACTATACATCAAATATAGTTACCTTTCTAGGAAAGAAAAGAGAAGAGGATACTCTAGACTTTGTTCTCAGCACAGTGTCTAACAAATTTTTAAAACTTTTTCAGTTTTCTAAATTTTCACCAGCATGTATCAAATACAGCTTGTGCTAGACAATTTGCATACATTATTTTATTTGATCTTCATGGGTACCCAGAAAGGAAGTAACTATTGATGTAGTTATAACGAAGACGAGAGTAAGGCTCAGGTGAGTCACAAAACCACTTAGTAAGCCACTTAGAAAGTATCAGAATGAGGATTTTGGATACAAAGCCCACACCTGTGACACTATGTCATGCTCCCTCCTAAGTACTTAACAAATGCCTTCCAAGAGATATTTAAAAATAAGAATGGAAATGTCATTGGATTAAGGTACATGAAATTAATTTGGAGAAAGAGAGGCAATGTGACAGAATTTTGAGGGCAGAAAAGGGAAGGTTCAGATATTAAAGGCTCATAGCTAGGAAGGGCATACTAACTGGATTTTCTAGATCACTTGGCAATATGGTGACATTTCACCATTTTCTTTATCCTTTTCCCTCCTCTTTTTTGCCCATCCTCTACCCCAATTTCCTATGTCATGTTCTGACCACCATTCAAAAATATCTGTTACATTCCATTAATGCATATAATTATCCTTTTTCTCATATTTTCTGGCAAATATTTACTTAGCAGTGTGCTTAGGTATTGAATGAAGAGACTTCACAGATGGATCGAGCACCTCATGTTTGGCTGCACTCTGCCAGGCAGTTACATGTACAACAACTGAACTGCTCTTCAAAGCAGTCACAACTTCACGTGGTCAGGAAGTTAACTGAAGCTCTCCACACAGTTCCTATGAATCCACCCTGAAAGAGGAGTTCACAGCAGCGGCTTCTAACCCTGACTTTACATAGTACCTGTGGAGAATTAGATAAAATCACGGATTCTAAGCGCTGACCCTGGGGACTCTGCATAGCTAGGTATGGGAGAATGCCTCATGATTTCTATAAAACTCTCCAATTTAATCTAACCCAACTTATTTGACATTTGGGAACGGTTGCAGGATAAGATAATGTACACAAGCAATTATCAATTGGAATATGTTAAAAATATAAGGGTGAATTTAATAAAACAATTTGTAGTTCAATCTCAAAGTCCTGACTTTATATGCTCCTTTCGCTTCTTTGAATCCTCAAAACAGGATAAGGCCACTCATTCCACTCTGTACTATGACACTCTCAGACTGGCAGTAGTTTATCCTTTCCCTCAACTGGAGGTACTTGTGAGAAAACTTTTGCCTTACCACAATGATATCTTCCAAGCACTAAAAAAAAAAGTACGTATTAGCAGCTCTCAAAAGAAATAGATGAAGTTAGAATGACTGGTATATGGTAAATATAATAATAATAATAATAATGATAATGATAATAATGATAATCACCTACTAAAGTTTCTCTCAGGACTTTCCTGTACCTGTGCTATCCTGACGGAATGGAAATGATAAGCTAAACATAACTCGAAATGATTGATCTAAGCCAGACATTTTCTGTCTTTCAGAGACTCTCGAAGTTCAGAGATTCTTGGAACCATACTTATTCTCCGACTCTCATGTGCATGACTTCCCTGAATTTCACAATTATTGTGCAAAACTACTAGCTGATATGAGAAGGAATATTTTACTTTAGTTACTCTCTTCATAGGAAGAATAGTAAGTTAGATGATCAAAGCCTTCTTAGATGACTAGGTTGCGATGTTTTGGGGACAAAGAGAAAAAATTAATTTGCATAGAAGACAAGGTGGTTGATAGTGGTGGTACACACTAAAGGGCCATCATGGGGAGGGAAAAACATCTAAAGGGCTTTCTGTGACTGTAACTTGGGCTGAAGAAGCCAAAACTGACTGTGATACGTGATACGCGTGGAGTTTAGGATCTGAAACTAAAAAGATTTTGCTTAAATGATAGTTCTGTTTCTTTCAAACTGTCTGGAAATATCCTATAGACCTCATTTCTTTAGAAATATATTTTCCATATTTAATATTGAAATAATAATATATATGTTGTAAGTTTAAGTTAGGGATTATGAACAAATACAGATAATACATTAGGAGGCCAATGTAAATTAGAAAATTCTTTAAATATAAGTGCTAAATTATTTGAATTCTTCTACTTGTTGGTGTTACATTGCTATTGCAATATTTGTGTTAACTTCCAATTAGGAAAGAACTTAAAGCAATTTATAGAAATGAAATTTAGATGGACAGTTGCTTACTGATCCTGAGTACATATGGATCTAGAAATGGTTAGGAAATTTTGGAATTGGTTTTATAAATGATGGGTCAAATTTAAAAATTATTCTTTTTACAATAGCATTGGAAATTTAAGGATTCTTGATCTAGTATCTTCTACCATCATGTTATATGAAAGCATGAGTTGTGAAATATTTACTTTCATTGCTGAATGGCGGACAGAGGGATATACAAAGTTAGGTAAAGTTCTGCAAGATAGATATAGAATGATGACAGCTATGAGAAGGTAAGGAAGACAAGAGTAAAGGTTAAGACAACCACAATAGGCAAAAGGAAAAGTGAGCTGAATGACAAATAAATACTTAGGAAAAGACAGAAAACAGAAAGAAAGTTGAAAAGGGATTTGCATATGCATGTGCTTGCACCTGGGCACATACACACATCACTCATCTAAGTATTTAAGAATAAGATTTAATGAAGTCTTTGTTGGAGTACACACCCCAGCGTAGATAAATTATCTTGTTACACTCCGCTCTCACGGATAGCTTCCATATTGGGTTAGCTTTCCTCTTTTCTACATTCCTGTCATTTATTTTATCTCTTCAACTAAAATCTCAATGAAAGGGCCACAGTAAAATGCTTCCTGTTTCAGTAGATCCTTTCTGGCCCTAAAGCCAGACTTACCAGCAAAGCTTCCCGGATGAGCTGGTTCAGAGGAATGTTTCCATTTTCACCCACTCTGACTGAATTGGAAGATTTATGCTGTAAACACTGTTCTTAAAATGGAGTGTCTCCAAACATTGGTGCTCCCTGGAGAGCAGAGGTGCCCAGAGGCACTGGGCTAAATACTTCATAAATATGAAACATAACTTCATCAGTGATAAAAAAAAAAATCCTCATCTCGATGCTGATTCTCAAGCTCCGGATGACTCATGACGGATTATCTTATTTGTAGGCAGGAGAGGCTATGAGGAGGGCTTACCTCCTACTCTTTCTCCTCAAGATCCCTCTCGTCCCGTCCCAGAGGCCTTCCCATGGGCCCCACATACAAGTGCAGGTCACAGAGAATCTGCAGTGATTTTATATAAGGGTTTGGCAAGTCATTCTGGCTTTCTTTTTTCATCGCTATGTTGTTTACCTTGCTCTTATCTCATCAATTTCTCCAAAACTTCCTTACCTCCTTTATACCATCCCAGTTCTAAACACAATTCAACCTTAAATACTTAAATATTCAAGTGAAAGCCTTGAAGCGCAACTAGTATCCATCATTTCACGGAATAGAGTATTCCTTAGAACTAGATGGGGGTTGGGCTGGCCCCCTGTCCGAGTAGTTAAGTTCCTGAGCTCCGCTTCAGTGGCCGGGGTTTCCGGGGTTTCAATGGTTGGAATCCAGGGCTTCACGTCGTGATGAGGCAGCATCCCACACAGCAGAGCCAGAAGGACCTACAGCTAGAATATACAACTATATACTGGGGAGTTTCTGGGAAAAGAAGAAGGAAAAAAAGAAAACCAAAACACAAAGGAAGATTGGCAACAGATATTAGCTCAGGTGCCAATCTTTTTTTTTTTTTTTTTTAAAGAACTAGGTGGAGGAGATAATGCAATAAAACAAAGACCAGTAATTTGAACACAAATCTCCTCTTTTTACTTGTTCTTTTTAACCGTAAAATAAGGCAGTGTTTAATTTCCTAGGAAAAACACAGAGGTCTAGGGAAAGAAATATCAAGTAATGGAAACTGGCCGAATGGATGGACTTTGAGGTAGACTGCGTGGGTTTCAATCCCATCTCCTCTACTTAATGGACATACGAGTTTGGGCAAGAAATTTAAACTCTGTCTCCATTTCCTCCTCAACAATGAGCTAAATAAGACCTAGTCCAAAGCGTTGTTGTGAAGATTTAAAAAACTGATACTTGTATAGCACTTAAAACAGCTTCTGATGGGGGCCAGCCAGTGGCACAGCAGTTAAGTTCGCCTGTTCCGCTTGTCGACCCAGGGTTTGCTGGTTCAGATCCCGGGTGCAGACACGGCACCACTCGGCAAGCCATGCTGTGGTAGGGGTCCCACATGTAAAGTAGAGGAAGATGCGCAAGGATGTTAGCTCAGGGCTGGTCTTCCTCAGCAAAAAGAAGATGATTGGCAGCAGATGTTAGCTCAGGGCTAATCTTCCTCAAAAAAAAAAAAAAAAACAACTCCTGATGTATAATAAGAAATTTGTAACTATTGGTTGATACTAACATGAGCTACTTAGCTAACACTAAATGTTTCCAGGCTAGGATATTCTATGGAAGCTCATGCTGATTGGGGTGGCCATGGAGATGTCTCCGAGAATTCACTCTTGAAGTTAAAGAGGAGTCAATAAATGACATTTTCTTCCTTTCCAGAATTATTGCTGGTAAAGAACAAAACATGAGTCAAGCAAATGGCTTCAGAACATCAGCATTATTACTCACCAAAGGCTGGGGAGTGTTTCTTGGTTTAGTTATGCATCTAAACTGGTAAGCTGGGCTTTCTAATACTCTCTGTCCCTCCTCTGTCACACAAATTTAACTTATTCCAAAACCTCAGATTTTTGGTTACAGGAGCAGAGCCTTGTAAGGAAACTTATGGAATTCATGGATTTTGCAGAGCAACACCAGGATCTGTAATATCAGCCTGTCATGTGACAAATCTGTGTGTGTCTAGATTCTCTATTCAATGCGTTGATCTTTATTATTTCTTTGTCAATTTTATTCTTTCTTAACTTCAACAGCATATTAGAATTCTAGATATATGACATGTTCTGTTTATCTAACCATACACTCTAAGTTTTAAATGAACTTTTTCAAATTTTGGAATTCTTGTAAATTACAGAAAAAATGTTAATATAGTCCTGAGAGTTCTCATATCACTGATACCTAATTTCCCTCATCATTAACATTTTCCATGAGAGTTGTCATTTGTTACAATTAATGAACCAATATTAACTAAAGCTAGTAAATTATTAAAGTTCATGTAATATTCAGATTCTCTTAGTTTTAACTAATGTTCTTTCTCTCTTATGGGATCTCATCCAGGACACCAAATTATATCTACTAGTTATGTCCAGTTAGCCCTCTTAAGGTTCTCTTAGCTGTGACATTTTCAGGCTCTTCTTGGTTTTGATGACTTTGCAGTTTTCAAGAGTACTGGTCAGATTTTTGTAAAATGTTGCTCAATTGAGATTATTCTGCTTATATAGGCCAGAGTTTTGTGATTTGGGTGGGAAGATCAGTTAGGTAAAATACCATATGTATATCAAAACATATCAAGGGCACCTGCTATCAACATGGCTCATCACTGTTGATGCTGAGCTTCATCACCTGGCTGAGGTAGTCTTTGTCAGGATTCTCTTCCTCCCCCATTTCCAAGTTTACTCTTTGGAAGTAAGTTACAATGTGAGGCCCACAAATTAACCAGTGAGAATTATCTCTAGCTTCTTGAGGATACAGCATCCTTATAAATTGTTTTGAATGTTTTTCATGAGAGATTTGTCTATTTCCCCCATTCATTTATGTATTCGATCATTTATTTATATCAGTATGAACTCATAAATATTTATTTTATACTATAGGTTATAATCCAGTACTACTTTAGTTTGTCATATTGTCCAGCTTTGGCCATTGGGACCTCTTTCAATTGGTTTCTGTGTCCCTTTGGGATATCCCCATAATTGTTTTCTTGTTTTTGGTGGAGGGATGTCACTTCCTTACTTTCTGCCGTCACAAGATCGTACAGGCTTATCTTGTGTACTACCTGACCCAATATTAGAATGTGATATTTCTCCAAAAAGCACTGATTCATTTAATTGGATAATGGTATTGGAAGCAAATCTCTGGGGGCTCAGTAAGCTTTGCTACTGGGGTGTCATTACTTTAAGGCCCTCTCAGCTGACAGATGAAGGAAATATATGTGTGTATGCTAACCTGTGCCAATGCACACATATCTATAAATATTTATCATCTATCTATCTATCTATCATCTATCTCTTATCTATCCAAAGCCAAACATCATGATGTCTCTAAGTCTAATCCATTGCCAAGTGAATTATTCTAGTTTCTTTGTAAATTCCCACTCCTACTCCAATGTGAGAACTGACTCCCACCACACGCCATCCATTTAATTGTTGAATAACAATATATGCATCTGTAGCTATATTAGAATTGTCAACCTGTAACCCTATGGAAAAAATTTATCCACTAGAGTGCAGTACTTATGTATAGTTCTCTTGTCTCACAGACTCTACTCATTTCCAAGTTTACTTAGGTCAGCATGTTTCCCTCATTTACTTTAGTGAGAATTTTTCCTAAATTTGTGATATACTGTATTTGTCACATTTTGCATTTCATTCTGGGATCACGTGAACTCCTAAACAATTTTTTTAATTTACATACATTAAGGCAATCTTTTGTGTTGTAAAATTCTATGGATTTTGTCAAATGCATAGTATCATACCTCCACCATTACGGTATCATACAGAACAATTTCACCAACATAAAAATTGCCATGTGCTTCACGTACTCAACATCCCCCACCACTCCTCCCTCTGGAAACCATAGATGTGTTTGCTGTCTGTATAGTTTTATGTTTTCCAGAATATAATTTCGCTAGAGTCACACAATATGAAGACTTTTCAGATTGACTTCTTTCATATAGGAATATGCATTTAAGATTAATCTATGTCTTTTCGTGACTTGATATCTCATTTCTTATTAATGTTGAATAATATCCATTGTATTATGTACAATGAATGTACCACAGTTTGGATAGTCATTTACCTATTGAAGGGCATCTTGGTTACTTCTAATTCTTGGCAATCATGAATAAAGTTGCTAGAAATGTCTATGTGCAGATTTTTGCGTGAATACAGTTTTCAAACCAGTTGAGTAAATCCCTTTGAGTGTAATTGCTGGATCAAATGGTAAGACTCTAGCTTTTTAAGAAACTTCCAAACTTTATTCCAAAGAGGCTGTGCCATTTTGCATTCCCCCCCAAAATGAATGAAAGTGTATATTGACTTGCTTTCTCACCTACCCTTGATATTGCTTTATTTATTTATTTTTAGTTTTAGCCATTTTTAGACGTGTATAGTGGAATCATTTTTATTTCTTAATTTGCAATTCCTTAATGGAAAAATAAGTTGAGCATCTCTTCATATGCTTATTTCCAATTGTATATGTTTTCCCTCTTGCTTCTATTTTCTGGAAGTGATTTTAGAGAGTTGATATAATTTTTTCCTAATGTTTGATAGAATTCATCAGAGAAACCACAAAAATATGATTTTGGGGGGAAGATTATTAATTAGTGATGCAATTTATTTAATACATATAGAGACATTTAGGTATTTAGAATTGTAAATTTCCTTCTGTGGGCTTTATATTAAATACATATGTATATATATGTGTATGTATATATACATATGTGTGTGTGTGTGTGTGTATACGTGGCTGAGGGGAAACTGGATGTAAAGAGGTATTTCCAGTACTTTTGTCACTACACCTTACTTGTCTTTTAGTTGTAGGACATGGAAACAAAAAAGGAAGTTGATAGTTAGAGACGAGGAACATTATGACTATAAAAGACATTATCAGAACATAAATATAAGGTAGCCCTGAAAATTTTAGCACACAATGTCATTACTTATACATTAACACATATGAATCCTATCAATTCGACCAACTGGAATTATGTATGAACTTTCCCTGTAAAGATAGAACACTGTGAATTTGGTTTCTTTGAGGAATGGCATTGGTAATCCTGTATGGCATTGAAGGTGGGGGCTTACATATTGAGTGGAGGTTTAAAATCAACTAAGTTATAAAATTAAATAACTTATTAATGTAAGAACACAATCTTTATTTTTTGTTTTATTCTTAAATATTATTAATTTTGAGTTGTAGCTAAAATGAGACACATCATTCAAATTAAGAAAAACTGGAAAGAATGCTGCCGGATTATGCTAAGTGAAATAAATCAAACAGAGAAAATAAAATACTGTATGTTTCACTCATATGTGGAACATAAAAACAACAACAAACAAACACAGACAAAGAGAATAGATTGGTGGTTACCATAAGAGATGTGGAGAGAGAGGAGGGAGAAAGAGAAAAAAGGGCATATGTGTATGGTGACAGATGGCATTTTGGGTGGTGAACACAATGCAGTCTACATAGAAATTGAAATATAAAGATGGACAACTGAAATTTATATAATATTATAAACATTGCTTTATGTTTTTAATATAAAGTTATTTGAATAAAAAAAGAACACTGGTAGATAAACTTTTGACAGAAGATATCAAAAATTCATTATTTGCATCCTTCTGTTCTAAGAAAAAAGAGCATTTAATGTGCTCAAGGTGTTCATGGGAAATAAATTATTCCAATAGCCAAATATAAATTTCCCTGTGTCATCCTCCATTAATTCATTTCAGATGTTTTTACTAAAGTCTTTAGTCCATGCTTCTTGCTGAAAGATTATCTATCTTCCATACTCTTAATCCTGGGAGATTTGGGTTCTGGCCGATGTGGTCATGCTGCAAAATAGTACAGTCATTTTTGTGCCACCAAATGGTGAACATGCCACCATGAAATTCGTTTCTAGCCTCCTAAGCAGTCATTCCTGTGTTCTATTCTTTATTTTGTGTGCACTTCAGTTTCTGCCAAGAGTAAATTCACAAAGGGTCATTAAAAAACATCTTTGATCCCCAAGAGCCATGGTGGAGAGATGTGCTTAGAAGATACACAAAATACTCCTATGAATATCCAGTCAAGTCCTGCAAAAGTAGCTGACTTTGAAAATGTGTTTTCTACCTGAGCTTGCCTGAGGTTTATTTACTTTTACAAAGCATCAAGAGCCAAAGGATGGGTATATACTGCATTCCACAAATAAAGAGGCCTTTGGAAAGGAAGAGGCCCATAAAGATAAAAGGTTATCCTAATACATTTAACACATGCACACACACGTACCTTAGGAAAAAAAAACTGATTAAATATGATTTGAAACCCCCTGTTAGGATTCTGTACATTCAAGTTTCTCTTATAAATAATAATTTTATTCTTTAATGCCTGCATTGTTTTCAGATACTTTCACTTCAAACTTCTCCTGAAAGGAAGGTAGTGGCATTGTGCCTATAGGTTTTTAAGAAGAGTAAGGAAAAAGGTGTCAAAAATAAAGGGAAAAACTGGGGACATTTTTCAAACTTCACTCAATATCTTAATGATGTCCTCAGAGAAATCAGATACATTTAAGTTTATAACAGAAAAATATACCAAGATCTTTCTTATTTTACATTTGAATTAAGTTCTTTTTTTCAGAAAAACAAGGTAATTGAAATAAACTAATAGTGCCCAGCTGAAATAGTATCCTATTTTCAAAGACAGAGATATGAAGGTTCAATACTCAACACCCACGTGGAAAAGAAACACTAGATTTAAGACCAGGAAGCATTCTCCAAAGTTTGTTCCTTTAGGATCTGCAAGATCTTTTGGTATGAGGGACATTTAAAAAGATAATCAACCTAGAGTAGGGTCAAAGTTAACTTCTTTCAGTTATATCCACACCCTCAAGACCTAAGGAAACAGGAGACTCTACTTTAAGGTGAAAGCACAGATCACACGCTCACGAATCTGCTTTGTTCTCACACCATAGATAATAGGGTTGAGGGCAGGTGGGATGACCACATATAGATTGGCAACAAGAATATGAACATAACCAGGAATTTTTTTGCCAAATCGATGGGTGAGGAAGGAGAAGAGAGAGGGTGTATAGAAAATACACATGACCCCAACATGTGACCCACATGTGCTCAGGGCTTTGTGACGAGCATCCCGAGATGGGAGGCGGAAAACTGCACGGAGTATGTAGGCATAAGAGATTCCAACCAGTGCCACATCCAAAATAAGAAAAGAAGCGACGAAAAGCCCATAAATGGCGTTAATTCGAATGTTGGCACAGGCCAACTTGGCAATGCCCATGTGCTCACAGTAGGAGTGGGCAATAATTCGAGCCCCACAGAAGGGCAGCCGATGGGTTAGGTACACAATGGGCAACATGAGCAAGATTGGGCGCATTATAATGCCCACAGCAATGCCTGCTAGAACTCTGGGTGTCAAGACGGTTGTGTAGTGGAGAGGTGCACAGATAGCCACATAGCGGTCAAAGGCCATTGCCAGCAGAACAGCAGACTCCATTCCTGTGAAGGTGTGTATGAGAAACATCTGGGCCACACAGGCCCCAAAACTAATTTCATGTGCATCAAACCAGAAGATACCCAGCACTCGGGGCACTGAGGATGTGGACAGGGCCAGATCTATGGCTGATAAGATGGCTAGAAAGTAGAACATGGGGTCCCTCAGAGTCCGGTCAGACCAGATAATCAACAAAATGGTAGAATTGCCCAGCAGAGCCATTAAGTAAATGGAGCAAAAAGGCAGGGAGATCCAGCCATGAGAACCCTCAAGTCCTGGGATGCCTGTAAGAAAAAAGGTCTCTGGGTGGAAAGTGGAAGTGTTGGTGTGGGACATCTTGCCACTGACAAGAAAAGTAGTTGACCGCCTCTAGAAGGAAAAATGAGAGTTATAAATGTGTTGTTCAAAGCGTCTCCAAGAGTTTTAATTTTCATCTGTATTATTCTTACTCGAAAAGCTCCTGCTAAGACCGGGGTTCAAAGTCAGATGCAGGCACAGACTGAGCACTCTTCAAGTGGAAGGAACAGTAACTTTATGAAAGATCTCCATATTAAATTTTGGACAGTAATATCTTGTACTCATTTACTGAAACCTCAACAAATCTGGAATGAATTTCAAAAACATTAAGGGGCTTATGTTTATATTGAGATCTCAGCTTTCTTTGAAGACAAAGTACGCCTTACTTAAGCACATCAACATAAAGTAACAGAACCACAGATACAGAAATCTGCACAGAGAATGTTACAATACATAGAAGGACGTAGATGTGCCTGGACATGTAGAATGACAGAAAATTCAGCACAATTTCTTATACTGGTTTATTCAGTATCGTTTTTTACAATGACGCATATTTAGAAAGTCAGACACAAAATGAAGAGCTATGTTCATTCATTAATTCCTCCGTGTTTATTCATATGCCCCTTCAGATACACTGTGCTGTATCTCAGATTTAAAAGGGTTGCACAGAGATAGGCAGACATAACGTACTGTACATCAGATATGAAAACAGTTACACAAAGATGGGAAACGCCACCTGGAAATAACCTCGAGGAGAGGAATGCATCTCTTTGCTACTAGTATCCTGATGGCAATTAAATCAATAAAGAATCTTCCAAGTTTCTACTAGTTGCCAAATTCCCAGGATATCCAACAATTCTACCCTTTCTTTCATATGTGTGTGTGTACAGGGAAAGGTTTCGGGGGAACACTGAAAAGATGTGTTGCAAGGAGAAGATTTGAGAGAAGTAAAAGCATGTTTCCAATGACAATGATGAGAAAGAAATCCAGGCTCCTGATTTGCTACTCTGCCTGTGATCTTTCGTTCTCTCTTTCTTCCTCTCAGTCTCTCACTCTCTCTCTTTCTCTTTGTTTCTTTACTCTCTTCCTTCTTTTTGCCATTCTTTCTTTCCTCTTTTCTTTTGTTAATTCAGAAAAACAAGAAGAGATATGACAGAGCTATAGAAAAAAATAAGAAGGGGATAGAGGAGTATAGGCAGAGAAGTAGGAAGGGAAGGAAAACAGACAAAAGAAGAAAGGAAGGAAAGAGAGAAGAAAGCATAAAACAAGGAAGGAAGGAAGCTCAGTCACAGCTTTCACTGACTCCTGAGAAAAGATAAAGGGAAAAGTCCAAGTTTTAATAACTATTTTCTTAATGACCTTAAAAAATAGAGATTCCCCAGCCTGTAAATCATCCAAAATTGTGTGTAATGTCCATCTTCAGATTTCTTACTTCTCTGCTTCATTCTTTGTAATCCACTTTGTAAACCTGCACTTAACTCTGGGCCTCTAATGAGGTTATTTTTAGTTCTTTTTATGAAAGAACATACCCTATGCACAATTATTACTGAGAGTGGAGATCACCACTTATACAACAATTTTAAGTTCCCTCTGTAATTGGTTAATTTAAAAATTTAAATTGTCTCAGCATGATCCAGTAAAGACCTATTTCAGTGTGGAAATCTTTCTACAGTAGTGAGATAAAATATATTAGCTTAATAATTGCAGCTGTAGCCTGTTCCTTAGCTCTTACACAAGGGTCTCTGTTCACTGTCCATCTCCATCCCACATTTACTAGGAAACTCACCTCCAGCAGGACTGGGGCTAGAGAGCTGTAGTGAATCTACTAAAGGGAATAAATACTAATAGTTAGGATCCTTTGGGGCCTGTCTGAAAACAAAGCCAAATCAAATGTCTATATAAACCAGGATAGCACCACAGAGTCTCAAATCCCATTTTCTGCTCCTGGGATAGAGGGACTGGGGTTGATGCAGACATACCACCCTTCCCCCCTACATGATATTGTCAATAGGAAGTCAGAAATACAAAACTGATGCTACCAGAACGTATTCATATGAAATGAACAGAATCTCTTATTGTGTGAATTTTGCCTCCTGATTTTAGTACATGTTATAACAATGCAGATTTAGGACACTAATTACCATTACATATATCTCCCCTTCCCACGACCATGTCTTAGCACTCATCAGTAACTTATTACTAGATCATGGCTATCAAATAAGACAAAGTCTCTCACTTCTTTTCCACACAGTGCTAGTATTACTGGCTTTAAATGTAAGTTAATAAATATTAATTTAACATAAGAATAAAATAACGTGAAATATATTTAGAAGTGTGAAATATATGGAAGCCAAAGAGGAAAGATGTGTTATCCTAATATTGCAAAGTCACAAATTTAAATGTATTTTTCAATGTAACAAATGAAAAATGAAAGTAAAATTATATTACTTAACCACAGAAAAAGGCAAGAATACTGCTTACCAAAGTTTCCAAAAAGATGGTGACCCAGTGGGAAAATCTGTTGAGTTTATTCATTAAAGAAAATACTATCTATGAAGAAATAAAATAACACAGAATAAAACAATAACTAGCAAGAAAGACTGGCAAATGATATTCTCATGACATATATCATCTAAAGCACTTATATTAGTAAATCTTTAAAAGGTATGCAAATTATTATCAATCTATAAAGAAATGACAAAAACTCAATAGAAAACAAGGACAAAAACTTAATTGGGACTTTAAAGGAAGAGAATATCCAATGAATATAAGAAAAAATTTCATCTCTGTTACTCATCAGGAAAACGTTAATTCAAACCACACTGTGACAGCGTATGGCCCATCCAGTGTGGCTGAAGTTACGACTGCTAACTCTAAGTATTCACAAGGATGGGGAGCATCTTCTATGGGCCACTGTGGAAGCTAGAAGTGTCTATAAACTCTAAATATTCCCTATGGACCAGCAATTAGTCCTAGGTAAACATCTGAAAGAAGTTATTATGTTCACCAAAATACGTACACAAAAATGTTTAGTGATTTATTCATAGTAATGAAAAAATTTAAAAAGTCAAATATCCAACAACAGTAGAATATATAAATTACCTGCATTTATTCATTAAAGAATGTACTATCTATGAATAAATAAAACAATAGCAAATGAGAAACCTAAAAAGCTAACACAACTGAATCTCCTTCATGCAAAATGAATTAATCTAACAGAAATATTGTAGAGGAAAAGTAGTCAGATAATCAAATTGTGTTCTTCAGTTTTCTAGACTTGATGGATTTTGTGTAGAATGTTGGAACAAGAAACAAGACTAAAAAAACCCTATAATACATCAATTAGAATATAAAAATAAGAAGAGACAAAGAGAGTATTAAGCCAAGGAACGAGTGAGGACTGGGAATATGGAAATAATCATAATGTCACAAGAAGTAACAGGACTACCAGGAGAAATTTACTGCTGCACATCTGCCATATTGTAGACTCTTTTTAGAGTGAATGCACAGGTAAATGCACTGAAATAAGTCAAATAAAGGTGCTTATAATGTTTTTTATTTTTCTAAGAGGTAGTCAATTATTCTATGTCTAGGGAAATCAGCTTATCCCTCCATACAGTTGACTATACCATTTTTTCTGATTACCCTGCCTTTCTCTCCCTTCCTCCCTTCCCTTATGCACTGACAGCACTCATTATTTTCATTTGGAGTGTCACATACTTTAACGCTGATATGCTTTATCTACTAGGGATAATTATCATATACATCCTTGTGTGTACCTGGCACAATATACTGAGTAATGTTTCTTATTAAATCTTTGTTGAAAAAATGGCTAAGTTTTTGACTTGAACAAAGTCATTTTAAAGTAAAAATGTTGAGTATTATAGAGGATAAAGACTGATTACATTTGAGATTATAGTATTCCAATCCAATTTTACCTTCCTCATGAGGAAGCATATTTATGTAGTCATATTTTATTCATATTGATTATATGGCCATGGTCCTAATTTTGCAAGAGAAAAGATGTCTGTAGTCAGCGTATCTACTGGGAGAAAGCACATAGGGATCTACTTATTAATTTAGGGAGTGAAAACACTGAAAAAGTGTGCTGAAGCCACATTATAAAGGCTCTTGGGAGCCTATTGCTAAATTCTCTCAAGATTAAGGAATTTTGAATCGAGTCACTAAACCATTGATAACTTAAAATTGGTTATGTTGGGAGAATTTACGTGACAGAATACATATTCCATTTTGTAAGTTCTCCCAACATTGTGTGTGTATATGTATGTTTGTATGTACACATACATATATATACATATACACACGTGTGTATGGACACTCCAACTTACAGATGAGGAATGCTGTTTATGGGTAGGGAAACACATGTTTAGGGGTGTTTATGTACATGTATGCATGTTTAAGAAAGAATTTTGCAATGAGTGAAAAAAGAGAGTGAGGAGGACAGACAGATTTAGAATGTGAAGAATTAAAAAGATGAGACAGAGTGGAGAGACAGGGAAGAGAGGGGATGGAACGGGAGCAGAGAAATGTGTCATGATCTCTAAGATTGAGAGTTTGAGTATTGCTTTGCAATCCAGTTTAAAAAAAATTAAGAAATGATCAACCACTGAAACTGCAGTGCAATTAAGTGAAGTCCATTTGGATTAATAATTCATTGTAATGTCATAATGGAATTGATATAATTATGAAGTGAATGGGCAAAAATATTTTATTTTTGAAACCCTATGGAGTACACATCTCCAAAGGATGAATATAAAGATTAAAAACTGTGTAATTACACTTGGGTTCAAATTCCAGGTCCTTGAATTCATAGTAGAATAGCTTTGGGGAACGTAAATGAGTATTTTTAGCTTGATTATTTTTCTTTATTATAAGTGTAATTACCTACCCAAAAATTCCCTTAAGGATTAAATGGGATAAAGACTGAAATGTAAATAATACAATACCTAATAGATACTACTTAGTGTTGATTTATTTTATTTTTCTAAAGAGATGAATAAGGATGTCATATTTAGCCAGAAAAGACTTTATAGGTTACGTGTTTTGTTTCTCTCCAAAGGCAGACGTGAGTTTCTTTGTGTCCAATCCTTAATTTTCTCCATTCAGTGGTCAGGCAAGGAAAAAATTGTTGAGAGAATTAAATTTTACTGGGCACTGACCCCTGGGTATGTCTTGAAGTATTAATATTATGATCAGGAAACTGTTAATGCACTATAGCATCTGGGGTTTGTGTGGATTATAATATATTTATAGTAATTCCACTGGTTGTCTTAAATTTATGTTGAAATTACTTTTCAGAAAAATCAGTCCTCTATCTTCTTTTTTGTAGTCCCAAAGGTTTAAATTTTGATGTAGATCATTTTGTTTGTTCTATCATTGCTTGTTCTTTCTGTGTCACGTCTAAGCAATCAATGCCTAATACAACGTTATGAAAATTTACTCCTATTTTTTTTGTGAGCTTTGCAATGATATCTCCTCCTTTTAGATCTATGATTCATTTTGAGTTTATTTGTTCTTTTTTTTTTTTTTACTACAGTGAGAGTTAGGAGTTTATTTTTTGCATGTAGATATCTAGTTGACTCACCACCATTTGTTGAAAAGACTGTTGTTTCATCACATAATTTCTTTAACATCCTTTCACTCTCACTTATCTTCCACTGATCTATAGCTCTGTCATCATGCCAATACTACACTGTCTCAATCATTGTAGCAAATTTTGAAATCAGAAAGTGTGAGTCCTCCTACTTTGATCTTCTTTTTTCAGATTGCTTGGCTATTCTGTATCCTTTGTATTTCATTATGAGTTTTAAGACCAGCTTGCATATTTTTTGCAAAACTCAACTTTGGAATTTTGGTAGGAATTGTTTTGAATGTGTAGATCAGTTTAGTAAGTACTGCCATCTTAAAAGTATTAATTCTGATCTACAGTCACAGATGTTTTCCAATTATTTAGATATGCTTACAATGGTTGGGTCATATGGTAGTTCTAGTGTTAATTTTTTGATGAATCTCCACCCTGTAGAAAACAACTTTAAATATAAAGAAACAAATATGTTAAAATAAAATACTTGGGAATAATAAATATAGCATGCTAACACTAATCAAAAGAAAGTGACTATATCAATACCAGAAAAAGTAGATCTCCAAGCAAAAGCTCTTACCAGGTATAAAGAGTGCCATTTTATAATTTCCAAGAGGTCAGTTTTCCCAGAAAAGCTCATAATCATAAACATTTATGAACCTCTTATCATATCTTCAAAATACATGCAGAAAAACTAATGGAACTGTAATGAGATATAGACAAATCAATGATTATATGTAGAATTAAAAATATCTCAATAATTTGATATGACAATCAGAAAAAAGTCAGTAAGAATATAAATGAGGTCAATAACACCATCAAAGCCCTTGATATAATTCACATTAATAGAACAGTACACCCAAAATGAGTCAAATCAAATTCTTTTCAAGTTCTCAGATAACATTTTCTAAGATAAAACATATTCTGATCTATAAAACATGTAAAATAATATTAATATGATTCAAGTCATTCAACATTTCTGTAGAGA
Source organism: Equus quagga (assembly GCF_021613505.1). Lineage (NCBI taxonomy): Eukaryota > Metazoa > Chordata > Mammalia > Perissodactyla > Equidae > Equus > Equus quagga. Next base: position 25,468,096 of record NC_060280.1, read on the forward strand.
AAATTGAATAAAATAATAAATCAGTAATAGAAAGATAGCTGGAAATTCTCAAATAATTGAAAACTGAATAACACATTTCTAAATGACATATGAGTCAAAGAAGAAATCAAAGAACAGATAACAATGTATTTGATAATTTTGTAATTGCACAACAATTAAAACACATCATACGATATTTTGAAATACAGCTAAACCAGTCCTTAGAGGGAAGTGGATAGCGTTAACTGTCTATAGTAGAAAATAAGAAATGTGTCAAACCATTGACCTCAGCTTCTGCTTTAAGATTCTACAAGATGAGTAAATGACACCTACAAATAAGAATAAATAATGAAAGAATATAAATGAATGAAACAAAAATGGAAATAAAGTGAAAATTAAAGAAACAAACTTTTTAATTTATTAAATGAAATTAATAAATCTCTTGAGAGACTGATAAGCAAAACAAGACACAAATTACCAGTACCAAGAATGTGTGCTGTGACATACCTACAGGCAGTACAGATATTAAAAGGAAATAAGAGACAATTATGAACATCTTTATGCCAATAAATTCAATAGCTTAGATGAAATGAAATAAATCCTTGAAAGACACAAACTACCAAAGCTCACAAAGCAGAAATAGATTACTTGAATAGGTAATATCTGTTACATAATTAGAATTAATAAACACCTTCCCACAAAGTAAAGCCCAGACCTAGGTGACTTCACTGATGAATTTTGCCAAACTTTTAAGTCAGAAATAATATCATTTCTACATGAACTCTTCCAGAAAATTGGAGAGGAGAGAATACTTTCGAACTAATTGTATGAAGCCACTATCATCCTGGTTCTAAAACCTGAGAAAGCTCTCATAAAAATAGAAATATAGACCAATATCCCTCATAAATACATGGGTAAAAATTCTTAGCAAACTGAATCAATCAATAAATAAAAAAGGTACTATTTTGGGACCAATAGCTTTCATCTAGGGATGGAAATTTCCTTTCTGTCCCTGGCAACAACCATCTCATAGTCAATTGTTACATCCTGTGAGTAGAATTTGCACAAAATCCTTTTGAAAATACCAAACCTAGTAGAGAAAGACACTGTCAATTTTTTACCATTTCATCAGAAACAACATCATTACAATTCAGGTAGACTGTATTAAACGCATGAAATCCAGACTCATGGTGCACATAATTGATACAGTTGAGATGGCCTCTCCATTAGATTGTTACAATCCATTGTTAAAAACAACAAGGAAGATAAAGATTTACTTATAAGAGTTTGATTTATAGCAGCAGTAGCAGTAGCAATCTCAGACTGACTTTAGTTACCATGTAAAGAACTTACATTTGAGTATTTTATGTGGAATATTTTATGATGATGTGGTGGAAGATATTTTGAAGACGTGTACAAAAATTCAAAACAATAATAACGAAATATTGCCAAGCTGCATGAAAATAAAATAAATCTAGTATCTATGTGCCATTAGCATTGTTTCTATTTCACATCATATGACAAAAAAGATCTGACTTTTAAGTTGCTAATTGGCCTCAACTGCTGTTCATGGCCACTCATCTTCTGCTCTTTACCCCACAGATAGATCCTCAATCTATTAGCATGTATAAATGCCCACATTTGAATTATTAAACTCTAAGTCCCTGTCACACCACACCTCACATTTCTCCAGCCCTTTCAAGAGTTTTTCTTGTCACCTCTGTTCTCAGGTCACATTAAGTTCTGTAGTCCCAGATTCATTCTTTTACTTCAGAGTTATTTATTCCCTAACAGCTCCACTTGTTCAGCTTTTCAAAATAGATCCCTTGCCATATTTGTACATTTTTCTTTCACTGACTCTCCTGTCTTTTGTCAATATATCTGCCCAAAATTCAGCCCTGAACCTCTGCAACCACTTCTCTTCCTACAATTCTGATTGATGAGTTATTGGAGAAAAGTTACAGAATTACACCAACTGAACCCTCTTTATTTGGGGCTCCTACGCTACTGGAAAATCCTTTCTTGTGTCGTTTAGTTAGTTTCCCTTCACGTTTGCTTTAGTCGATATGCTAAACGTACCATTTTATCACTTTGTGTCTTACTCATACATTTATTCTTTGACTCTCAGCACCTTCTCTTGTCTCTCTAGGAAATTAAGATGATCGTGCAAGTGATATTTTCATCCTTTTTGCTCTTCTCTTATTTAGTTGTACAAATGTTTTACTCCAGCCTGATGCTAATACTTCCATCTTTGCTTTGGATCTCATCTTCTTTCAAGTCTACATGTACCACGCTTTATTCTGTCTCTCTCCCTCTTCCCACCTCCAACTATATCTCTATTTTCAACTTCTCCACCTCTTCAGTACTTTCCCCCACATTCTTGACCCAAATTAACCTAATCTGACTAAAAGCCAGATTTTTGAAATAGTTTACAATATTATTTCCATTTCCTCCAATTTTATTCCTTGCTTAATGGGCTATAAAGACTATCAACCAACTTTTACTTGAAAATGGAGTTTCTTTTGCGAATATCATAAATTATGCCCCTATTTCCAAAGGCCTTGAATATAATTTGAACTTATGCTATTTCTACTTTCTGGGAATCATTATTGATCATTTTTATTCCTGAAACCCCACAAATCCTATAGTCATTTTAACAGTGTTGTATTGTTCAAGCAATTTTTTGAGTGTATGAAATTTTTCTTCCATAAAAATCAAATCAGTCTTATTTCTTGTTTGGTACCATCCTAAATTTGCTTAGATCATTATTATCTTTCCTGTTTATATTTTCTGCTTATGCTGATGTCACTTTCTCTCTTTGCTCTACGTTAAGATAGCCCTAAAGAATGCTGTAAAATGATTTCTGTGGAACACTATGTATCTATGGGAAGTTAATATTTCAAGCTGCTGCCTTGCTCCAAAATTATGTTTTCTCAAAACCAAATCAATTGGAAGTTTCTGCAGTTTTTTTTTTCCTTCTTAGATATTTAAAATGTATATCACATTATAAGATCCTCTCCTGAAGCGACTTTATTTAACGGGTGATTTCATAAACTTATTTGACTGGTAAAAGCCTTTACTCAAATACCTATGAAAACTCTAGGTGATAATGTTTCAGGCTTTTACGTTTTGGAAGTGCTATTATAGTGTGTTACATAAAAAACAGTTGCTCTATGAAGTCTTCAAGTAAGCATTGTTTTGTCTTTGTCACAGATGAATACACTATGCATCAAATACAGTTATCTTTCTAGGAATGAAAAGAGCAAAAGGACACTCTAGACCTTGTTCATAGTGTCTAACAAATTTTTATAGCTTATTCAATTGTCTAAATCTTCACCAGCATGTATCAAATTCAGCTTGTGCCAGAAAATTTATATACATTATTTTATTTCATCTTGATAAAAATCCAGAAAGATAGTAATTATTGAGACACTTAAAAGGAAGAGGAGAGCCAGGCTCAGGTGAGCCACGTAACCACTTAGTAACACACCTAGGATGAAGATTTCGGATTCAAAGCCCATGCTTGTGACAATGTATCATTCTGCTTCCTAAGTACTTACCAAACTTATTCAAGGAGATATTTAAGAAAGAAGAATGGAAATGTCATCAGAGAACGGAATATGAAATTAGTGTGGAGAGAAAGAGGCAATGAGAAAGAATTTTGATGACAGAAAAGGGAAGGTTCAGATATTAAAGGCTCATAGCTAGGAAGGGCATACTAACTCGTCTTTCTAGATAACTTGGCAGTATGGTGACATTTCACTATTTTCTTTTTCCTTTTCCCTCCTCTTTTATGCCCACATTCTACCTTATTTTCCTATGTTACGTTCTGCCCGCCCTTCAAAAATATCTGTCACCTTCTGTTAATACATAACATTATCATTTTTCTCATATTTTCTAGCAAATATTTACTTAGCAGTATGCTTAGGTATTGAAAGAAGAGACTTCACAGATGGCTCGAGCACCTCATGTTTGGCTGCACTGTGCCAGGCAGTTACATGTACAACAACTGAACTGCTCTTCAAAGCAGTCACAACTTAATGCAGTCAGGAAGTTAACTGAAGCTCTCCACACGGTTCCTATGAATCCACCCTGAAATAGGGGTTCACAGCAGTGGCTTCTAACCCTGACTTTACATAGTACCTGTGGAGAATTAGATAAAACCATAGATTCTAAGCGCTGACGCTGCGGATTCTGAATCATTAGGTGTGGGAGAACGCCTCATGATTTCTATAAAGCTCTCAAATTTAGTGTGATACAACTTATTTGACATTTGGGAACTTTTGCAGGATAAGATAATGTATATAAACAATTATCAATCGGAATGTGTTAAAGAATATAAAGCTGAATCTAGTAAAAGAATTTTAATTCAATCTCAAAGTTCTGACTTTATGGGCCCTTTACTCTTCTTTGAATCCTCAAAACAGAATAAGGCCACTCATTCCACCCTGTACTATGAAACTCTCAGGTTTGCAGTATTTTATCCCTTCCCTCAACTGGAGGTACTTCTGAGAAAACTTTTGCTTTACCACAATGATATCTTCCAAGCACTGAAAAAAAAAAAAAAATTACATATTAGCGGCTCTCAAAAGAAACATGTTAAGTTGGAATGACTGGTATATGGTGAACATAATAATAACAACAATAATAATAACAATCAGCTACTAAGGTTTTTCTCAGGACTTTCCTGTGCCTGTGCTATCCTGATAAAAGGGAAAGGATAAGCTAAACATAAATGGAATTGATTGACATAAGCCAGATGTTTTCTTTCAGAGACTCTCGAAGTTCAGAGATCCTTGGAACCCTACTTATTCTCCAACTCTCATGCACATGACATCTGTGAATTTCACAGTTATCGTGCAAAACTACTAGCTGATATGAGAGGGAATATTTTACTTAGTTACCCTATTCATAGGAAGAATAGTAAGTTAGAGGATCAAAGGCTTTTCAGGTGACTAGATTACGATCTTTTTGGGGACAAGGAGAAAAATGAATTTGCACAGAAGACAGTGTGATTGATAGGGGTGGTAAACACTCAATGGCCATCATTGGGAGGCAGAAATATAGAAACGTTTCCTAAAAACATTTTGCTTAAATGATAGTTCTGTTTTTTTCAAGCTGTCTGGCAATATTCTATAGACCCTATTTTTTTAAAAAACATCTTTTCCATATTTAATGTTGAAATAATAATGCATATCCTGCAAGTTTATTTCACGAATTATATCAAATACAGGCAATATCTCAGAAGGCCAACATAAATCAGGAAATTCTAATCATATATTTTTAAACTACTTGAATTTTTCTAATTATTGGTGTTAGATTGCTGTTGCAGAATTTGTGTTAACTTCCAATTAGTAAATTAAAGTAGTTTATAAGAATATCACTTAGATAGACTATCCCCTAAAGGTCCTGAGTATATGTGGATATAGAAATGTTTGGAAAACATTTGAAATGTTTTTGTAAATGAGTCAAGACTTTAAAAAGAAATTTGTTACAGCAGCTTTGGAAATTTAATAATTCTTAATCTGATATTTTTTACCACCATGCTAAATGAAGACATGAGTGTGAAATATTTCCTTTGAGACCTGAATGGAGGACAGAAGAATGTATAAAATTAGGTAAAGTTCTATAAGATAAATTTGGAATGGTGACAACTAAGAGAACACAAAGAAGAGAAGATTTAAGATGATTAAGAAACAACCACAATAGGCAAAAGAAAAAGTGAGTTGAATGAAAAATAAAGATTTAAAGCTAGACAGATAACATATAAAGAAAATTAAAAAGGTGTTTTCATATGGACAGACACTTATCCAAATATTTAAGAATAAGATTTAATAAAGTCCTTGCTGGAGTACACACCTGAGTCTATGTAAATTATCTTGTTACACTCTGGCTCATTGATATCTTCCATATTCAGTTAGCTTTCCTTTTTCTACATTCCTGTCATCTATTTTGTCTCCTCAACCTAAATCTCAATGAAATGGCCACAGTAAAATAGTTCTGTCTTAGTAGATCTTTTCTGGCCTTGGGCCAGACTTACCAGCAAATCTTTGTGGATGATCTAGTTCATCTGCCCCAGAATCTTTTCATTTTCACCCACTCTGACTGAATTGGGAGATTTTTGCAAACACTCGCACCCTTTGGGGAAAAGAGGTGTCCAGAGGCGCTGAGATGGATGCTTCATAAATACGAATTATAATATCATTGGCAATAAAAAAATAAATATCCTGATTCTGGATGCTGATTCCCAAGCTTGAAATGACTCTTGATGAATTGGCTTATTTCTAGGTAGGAGAATCCATGAAGAGGTCTTACCTCCCACTCTTTTCAAGATCCCTCAATTTCTAGATTCCCTCTCATGGCCCTCACCTACAAGTTTAGGTTATTTTATATAAGGGTTTTGCAAGTCATTCTTTTTTTTACCATGTTGTTTACCTTGTTCTTATCTGGTCAATTTCTCCAAAACTTACCTACCTCCTCTCTCCCACCCAAGTCCTAATCACAATTCAACCTTAAATACTATCATGAAAAGATTGATGCTCAACTCATATCCATCATTTAGTGGAGTGGAGTATTCATTAGAAGAACTTAGACATAATCAGACATAATCAGACAAGCATCAGTTGTTTTGAACACCAATTCCTTTTCTTTCTGGTTCTTTTTAACAGTAAAATAAGACAGTGTTTAATTTACTGGGAGAAAGACAGAGGTCTGGGGAAAGAAATGAGACAGGAAATTGGCTAAATGGATGGACTTTGAAGTAGATTACATGGGTTCGAATTCCATCCTGCCTACTTAATGGACATATGAATTTGGACAAGAAAGTTGTACTTTGTTTCTCTATTTCCTACTCTGTAATGAGAAGAATAATAACTAGTGCAAAGCACTGTTGTGAAGATTAAAAAAGTTTAACACTTTATAGCACTTAAAATAACTCCTGATATACAGTAAGAAATTTGTAACTGTTTGTTGATAATAATCTGAGCTACTTGGCTGATACTAAACATTCTCAGGCTAGGATATTCAATGAAAGCTCATACTGGTTGGAGTTGCCATCTCCATAGGTGTCTCCTGGACTTCACTCTTGGAGTTGTAGCGGAGTCAATAAATGATATCGCCTTCCTTGCCCAGATTTATTGCCAACAAAGAACAAAAACATGTGAGTCAAGCAAATGGCTTTCAGAACATCAGCATCATTACTCAACAAAAGCTGTGTAGTGTTTCTTGCTTAGCTATGTATCTAAACTGGTACACTGGAATTTTTAGCAATCTTTGCCTCTCCTCCCTCACATAAATTTAACTTATCTCAAAACCTCAGGTTTTTGGTTACCTTGTCAGGAAACCAATGGAATCCATAGATTGAGAAAGTGACAATGGAATCTGCAGTGAGCACTATCATGTGATAAATAAATCTGTGTGCTCTAGATTCTCTATTGAGTGTATCGATCTTTTTTGTTTGTCCCATTTTTAATTGTCTTCTTTCATAATTTCAACAGTATATTAAAATTCTTAATATCTCATAGCACATTTCCTGTTTCTCTCTCCTAGATCTTTAAGTAATTTCTGACTGATTGACTTCTACACACTTTTTTTGTTTTAAATAAGATTTTTTATTTTAAAATTCTTGTAGATTACAGAAAAATGCAAGTATAGTACTGCGAATTCTCACATAACCCATACATAATTTCCCCTATCATTAACATTTTACATAAGTATGGTCATTTGTTACTATTAATGAAGCAAGATTGATACACTATTATTAACTAAAGTTCATATATTATTCAGATTCTCTTAGTTTTTCCTAATGTCCTTTTTCTCTTTTGGGATCCCATCCAGGGTATCAAATTACATTTACTAGTTATGTCTCTTTAGCGTTCTCTTGGCTGTGACAGTTCCTCAGGCTTTGCCTGGTTTTGATGACTTGACAGTTTTTAAGAGTTCTGGTCAGGTTTTTGTAAAATGTTCCTAAATCGTGATTAGTCTGATTTTCCCCATGACTAGACTAGAGTTATGTGATTTGGGGAGGGAGATCAGTGAGGTAAAATACTGTATGCATCAAAACATATCAAGGGTACCTACTATCAACATGGCTCATCACTCTTGATGTTGCACTTCATCATCTGGCCAAAGTGGTGTTTGTCAGGATTCTCTTCCTCCCTCACTTCCAAGTTTACTCTTTGTCAGTAAGTTACAATGTGCAGGCCCCAAATTAACCAGTGAAAAGTTATGCTTCATCTCCTTGAGGATGGAGTATCCTCATAAATGTTTTGGAATTTTTTTCATGAGAGATTTGTCTACTTCCCCCATTTGTTTGTGTGTTCATTTATTTATATCAGTAAAGACTTACTGTAGGCTATAATCCAGTACTACTTAATTTTATCAAATTGTCAAGCTTTGGCCATTGGGATGTCTTTCAGTTGGTTTCTCTGTCCTCTTGGCATATCCCCATAATTGTGTGTTTTTAATTTTTTTGGGGGGTGGTCACTTCCTTACTTTCTGGCACCACAAGACGCTACAGGCTTATCTCATATATCACCTGCTTCAGTCTCAGAATGTGATATTTCTCATGGATCACTGGTTACTTTAATTTGATAATGGAATTAGAAACAAAATTCTGGGTACTAAGTGTGCTTTGCTATTAGAGTATCATTGCTTTAAGGGCCTCTCTGCTGAGAGACCAAGGAAACATATGTGCTTATGCTAACCTGTGTATATGCACACATATCTATAAATCTCTATCATCTATCTAAAGCTAAACATCTCTCTGTCTCTAAGTCTAATCCATTACCACATAAATTATTCTAGTGTCCTCTCATGTTTATATGTAAACTCCCACTCCATCAATGAGAAAACTGGCCCCCACCATATACCATCCATTCACATAATTGCTCAATAACAGTATACGCATATGTAGCTGCATTAGAATTATTAACTTCTAACCTCATGGGAAAAAAATTATCCATTAGTGTACAGTGCTTATGTGTAGTTCTTTTTCCCTTAGTCTCGCAGATTCCACTCCTTTCCAAGGTTACGTAGATTGGTTCACTTTCTCCCATCAACTTTAGTGAGGTTTTTTTCCTACATTTTAAGATAATAAGAAGGAGGGGAAACATATCAAATCAATTTATTAATTCAGGATTACCATAATAGCAAAACTCGAAGATATTACATATAAATAAAAATATAAATTAATAATCACCTTGAATATTAATGCGAAAATCCTTAAATATCAGCAAACTGAATCCAGCAACATGTAAAATGTGGTATATAGCAAGACAAGAAGACTTCATACCGAGAGAATAGAAATGGCTTATTATTAAAAAAATCACTCATTATGGGCCAGCCAGTTGGCACAGTGGTTAAGTTCACACGTTCTGCTTCAGTGGTCCAGGGTTCCCTGCAGCAGGAGTCCCAAGTATAAAGTAGAGGAAGATGGGCATGGATGTTAGCTCATGGCCAGTCTTCCTCAGCAAAAAGAGGAGGCATTGGCGGCAGATGTTAGCTCAAGGCTAATCTTCCTCGAAAAAAAAAAAGAATCACTCATTATAATTAACCTTAACAGAATAAAGGAGGAAAGTCATATACTCTTATCAATAGAGGTAGAAATATCATTTGACACAATTCAACATAAAAACATGTTAAAAATGCTAAGCACATAGGACTAGAAGAGGCCTCCTCAACCCAATAGTAGACATGTATAAAACTCTACAAGTACCATGTTTTAGTGTAATGCTAAGTGACGGACTCAGCTTCTGAAGTGATGCTTTTAGTTTGCAATTTTGAAAAACAGCAACAATCTCGACAAAGCAACCCACGGACTACATTTTCCTTAATATTGAAAGGGGATTGCTTTCCTCAAAGAGCATGAACACAGCAAAAGGGTCCACTTGGAAGCTATTTTATTTAGCACTGTACTTTCTAGGCAGTGAAATAAGGTCAGTAAAAGATATAGAATTCATACTAATTCTTTAAGTAGATAATCTTACTGACTTACAGAAATGTTTATGGTACTAATGAACGAATTTAGCAAGGTGCCGGAATACAAGATTTATATAAAAAATCAAATATATTTAAATATTTTATCAATAAATAATTAAAAATTAAATTTTAAATTCTAATTGAAATAGCAACTAAATAATGAAATGCTTATGGGTTAAATTTACAAAATATGTAAAACACTGTTCAGTGAAAATTACGAGGTGTTAGTGAGTGTGTAAAGAAGACCTCCATAAATAGGGAAAAATATCATATTCATGGATTGAAATATCCATGTTTTCCTGAATGGGCAGTGTGCTTTTCATGGTCTATGGAAAAAATAGAATAAGACTGTAAAGAGAGATCTGGGATACTTTATTGAATAAGGCTTAGAAGGAACCTTGAAAGATATGAAATTATTAATTTGGTGAAAGCAATCTAATGAATTACAGGAGAGTCTTCATGTTTAAAAATATAATGAAAAACCAAGGTGTGGATTTTCCTTGATGATTGTGATATACCTTAGGAATAAAGGCTAGAGTCATAGTTGAGAATGTAAGTGACATCTGGCAGAGATCTTAGCTTTTTGCTTTACTGCTATTTATATCACGCCTAGAAATGTGTCTGACATTCATCTATTGTCAAATAATTATTTATTGAATATACCAATTAATTAATAATAAAGCTCATTTAATGTCAGGCTTAGGAGTTTGCACTGGAAGGCATCTGAAGTTACTAAAATAGTTAAATTAGGCTATTTCATATGTAAATATGTATTAAATGTTTATTCTACATCAGGTCAAGGATTCACAGAAAGATGGTTATTGAGGGTGGAGAGACACTTTTTTGTTATTAGTTATTTGTTTTGTTTTGTTCTTCAACAGTTTTTTTCTGTGCTCATTTTCCCATTCCCTGAGTTGTTTTTTTCTTCATTGAGCTGAGGCTTGGTAAATGAAGAGAAAATTAAGGTCTCAACTGGTATAGAAAACTTTGGAAAGACAGAAATAGTCTGTCTCTAGAGTAGCACCAGACTCCTAAGGGAATGTCACCTGTGTTATAAACCCCATCTCAGTATAGTTCCTGCTGAGCCGAGACACGCTTCTCAGTGTGACCCAACACAAGCACTTATGCATTTCTTTTCTGAAGTTCAGATTTGTGTAAGTATTTTAGCACTGATTAGAAGGAACATTTACATATTCAACGTATTCTGAGAAGATGACGGTCTCTAAAAGAAAAGATGGTGGAAGAGAGAGGCAAGTGATTAGTATGAGAGAGACTAAATATGTAGATAACAATGCATAATGCTCATCAAGGAAGATGACAAGGAGACAAAGTAAAAATAATTATGCCAATGCAATCAGAGATATCTGTTCTAATTTATGCCCCTCCTCATCTGAGGACACCAAAGTAGACTTTGAAGAATTGAAGCTTCTCAAATGTAAGCGAGAAGACTGAGAACAACTATATAATGTATTTATTAACTGTGTAAATATTGGTGTCAGGTAAATCTTTTCTAAATTATCAGATCTCTGAACAAGCTGTTTAACTTCACAGGAAAATGTAATGGTGATAATAACTTCTTTATTAGAGATTCTTTCCCAGTTATATGGGGTCATGCATGTAGATTCATGTAAAGCTCTTGTCATCACAGTGTTTTTGACCCTATAAAACTAGTGGTTGTTGTTGCTGATATTTTAAATACAACCCTATAGAATACAATTTCAGTGTGACTTGAGACCATCAGGCAAGTGTTGAGATTACCAGGTATCTTTTTAAGGCAGCCTATCTCATTCTGGTGAGGTCTATTATGTAACGACAATTATAGGGGAGGGAAGTATTTTTGGTTGCTGCTGTTCTTGGCATGGCCATACTCCTAGGCGCTTGAGGGGCACCTCAGACAGTAAATGTGTAATACACATTTGGCTTTTGGTTGAATAAATGTATAATTCATAGAGCTAAATTATTTAAGGAATAGTATTCAATGACTCCCAGATTATTTCACTCATTTATATCAGAGACAAAGTCTACTGCTCCATAATGGCAGCCCCAGCTGCTTTCCTGTAGCACATGCCATTAAATTTGCTTTTTCATAGCAACCACCAGCATTACCGGCTGATTTTAAATATGAGTTAAGAGTCAGACAATTTGTCCTCCTATTGTTTACTTGCACAACACACAGTCCTGTGTTGGAGGAAATACATTTCATAAATATTTCATTGATGATAGTTTTATTGAAAATACTTTACCATTTCTGAAATTTCACTGGAGAATAGAAAAGCAAGTTTCTATCTGTTTGATTTGTCATCTTCTTAGTATATTTATTATTAGTTTTAATTCAACATGATGAAGAAAATCCCCAAACCCTACAACCTAGGAATTGCTATGATTAATATTCAGAATAATTTAGTAAGAATTCAATGTATTTCTTTTCAGTTTTCTTGTGCAATTGAGTTTTTCCTTAATGACAGCATACTGTGTATCCAGAGGCAGTATAGTGTAGTGATTAAATATGTTTGCTCTGGACCTGACCCACTGCTTGTTACTTTTAAGACAATGTCTGTTATTTGACCTCTCTGTGGTTTATTTATGTCAGCTAATAAAATGGAAAATTACCAGACACATGGTATTGGTAAGTATTTTTAAACAAATTGTATTCTGCTTCTACATATGACATATTGCAAAACGTATAAAAATTGCCCGTAATAGTAAAACATTTTATTGATTGCTATGTTGGTCAAATGAATGTAGCATAATTTACTTAGGTAATCCAAAATATCTGAACCACACTCAATCACCCCTTTTATAACCTCAGAGGGAGACAGCATAGGGAAAACTTCAAATTATTTTAAAATATTTATTCATGAACATTGTAACTCCTACCTGTGCATTACTCCAGCAGACAAAATAGAAACAAATCTTTAGGAGTTCCTACTTTTCACATAGATCAGAGTCAGTCCACTCAGATAACTACTTTTTTCTTGCTATCCAGCTCCCTAAGCGTAGCCTACTTCCAGTTTTTCTAGAGCCCAAGATGGTTTAATTGAAGAGAGAGAGAGCTTCTTTCCTTGTTTTCCTCCTTTCCTAAATGTCTCAAAAGACTGGAAGAAATGCTTAAAAGAAGAGAAAAAGTGCTTTTGTAAATCTGTGGTCCTCTCATGCACTTTCCCACTTAAGAGTTTTGCTGGAAGCAGGAAGTGAAGAGAAAGCAACATTTACCATCCACTGCTACGAGAACACCAATATAAGGGGCAACAGGAGATGACCACCAATATCAGGGGCAACATGAGATGACCATGAGGCCTGGAAAATCTTTCCCTGTGACAACGGGGAGAAATGAGCATAGTGAAAGTTCTGTTACTAAGCAGTAGTATCTAATTTTGTTATCATCTTCACTTTGCACATGACACAGTAGAGATGGCCCCTAACAATGATGGAACCAAATCACTTGGCAATCAGTTCAAAAGTATGTGTTTGTTTGAAGGAGGGAAATGTACCTTTATCCCACAGCCCTTTAACATCAGGAATTTTCCTAGAAGAGATCTGAGTTTCAACTTCAAATAATTTCAGAAAGACCCAATTAGTTTTCTGATGTAATGGGTTAATTAACTCTAGAAGAAGCTGTTAAGTAGTTGTGATCATCCTAATGCCAAGAAGTAAAAACAGGACCTTTAAAAATATTTATATTTCCTGTTTTACTATCCTTGAGCAATGCTTGAGGTTTTTAAGCAGTCAGTGATTTCAAGTTGAAAATAACTTAGAGATATTTAGTTTTTATTCACCTCATCAACTTTTACTTTTAAATATAGTTTTTCAGGTAGTTCTTTTTCTGTAAATATGTAAGAATAAATGGAGTACGATTTATTTTATTTTTTATCTCTAAACTGTACAAATCACATATACACAAAATATCTCAAACCCGTAGGTGAATTTTTTTGAGAAGAAGATTACCCCTGAGCTAATATCTGCCACCAATCCTCCTCTCTTTTTGCTGAGGAAGATTGACCCTCAGCTAACATCCGTGCCCATCTTCCTCTACTTTATATGTGGGACGCCTGCCACAGCATGGCTTGATAAGCAGTGTGTAGGTCCACACCTGGGATCCGAACTGGCAAACCCCAGGCCACTGAAGTGGAGTTTGTGAACTTAACCGCTGTGCCACGGGGCCAGCCTCTGTAGCTAATTTTTTTAACTATCCTTAGAACACTATACTCTTTAGTATTGTTAGAAGCTATAATACAATCACAAGCGTGATATACAAACTTGAGAATGAAAAAAGGAAGAAAGATCAAAATAAATGATAATTTATATTTGAAAAGATGAGCACTTGGAAAGACTGGAATTGTAAAAGAAAAGAGCATTGATTGGGGATTTTATTTTAGATTTTAATAGACTATTAGTTAGAACTTCTTTATATATTTGGGAAAAATTTTACAATATTTTGCTAAATAAAAAAACAGTGCTTAAAATCAGTATATATTTTATAATACTCTCAAATATAAAGATGATAAAGAGGGCCAACCCAGTGGCATACTGGTTAAGTTTGCTTGCTATGTATGGAGACCCAGGGTTCATAGGGTCAGATTCCAGGCAAGGACCTACATACCACTCACCAAGCCATGCTGAGGCAGCATCCCACATACAAAATAGATTTGGCCCACAAATATTAGCTCATGGACAATATTCCTCAAGCAAAAAGAGGAAGATTGGCAACAGATGTTTGCTCAGGGCCAAATCTTCCTCACCAAAAAAGAAGAAGAAGAAGAAGAAGTGTGAAGAAGTGTAAAAAGAAAAGATGATAAAGACATATTTAAAAATGAGAATAAATTATTTGGCAGTGTTACAGATGGATTTGTGTTTATTTTATTGTGCTGTTGTACATATGCTTTATTTAAGGAACAAGAAAAATGACTTAAAATAACATGGTACTTTAACTTACAGATTTTTTTTAAAAAAGGAAAAAAAAACAATTCCTTTAATAAATCAGGATGAAGTTCTTTAGCAGAAGGGGAATGCAATAAATTATGTTATTTTCAAATATTTTCCCAGGGTCATTCAACCTGCACTATGAATTCTCTTAATACATTCTATCCTTTCTGACTAGATTTGAGGATCGAAGGGATTTGACATCATTGCCCCATCATGGCACTTACCAATGACACCTTCTTCAAGCCATCTCTCTTCACACTGGTTGGAGTTCCAGGCCTTGAATCAGTGCAGCACTGGATCGGGATCCCGTTCTTCATCTCTTTCATCCTGGCCGTGATTGGAAATGGCCTCCTCATCACCATCATCCACACTGAGCGTAGTCTTCATGAGCCCATGTATATCTTTTTAGCTGTGTTGGCAGCTACTGACCTAGGCCTGACTCTGTGCATTACCCCTAAAATGCTGGTGATCTTTTGGCTGCACTCAAGGGAGATTCAGTTTGACTGCTGTCTAATCCAGATGTATTTCACCCACACTTTCCAGTGCATGGAGTCCGGCATACTCCTTACCATGGCCTTTGACCGTTATGTGGCTATCTGTGAGCCCCTGAGACATTCTGCTATCTTCACGAAGAAGGTGCTCATTAGCATCATCACAGTTGTGACCATTCGGGCATCTCTTATCATCATCATGTGTCCACTTCTAATTAAGTTGCGCCTGAAGCATTTCCGGACCACAGTCATCTCTCATTCCTACTGTGAGCACATGGCTGTGGTAAAGCTGGCTGCAGAAAATGTCAGAATCAATAAAGCTTATGGACTGTTTGTGGCTTTCTCAGTCCTTGGATTTGACGTGATCTTTATCTTCTTGTCCTATGCCTTTATCTTCCAGGCTGTCTTTAAATTGTCACAAAAGGAGGCACAACTCAAGGCATTCAACACGTGCACAGCCCACATCTTTGTCTTTCTCCAATTCTATATTCTCACATGTTTTACATCCTTCATACATAGATTTGGCTTCAATGTTGCTCCTTATGTGCACATTCTTCTATCCAACCTTTATCTGCTTGTTCCTCCCCTGCTTAACCCTATTGTCTATGGAGTAAAGACTAAACAGATCCGAGAGACAGTTATCAAAATGTTCACTCCTAAGAATTAAATTGACAGGCACTCCTGTGCCTCATACCCTCTTCACAATAATATGCCTAGCAATTCTTGTCATATAGCATTGTCAGTGGTCATCTTTGCATTATTCTAGTTCCCACAATATAGGTACAGATTTTATAAATAAAATTAGTAATAATTTATCTCCATATTTTCAGACACCGTTTTAAACCTTTTAATCCTTTTACAAAAGCCGATGATGTTTTACATGAAAACCTTATTAACAGTTATAATTATCCTTTTTGTTGTATTCTATCCTTGAATGGGGTCAGTTTTACACAATGTTACCCCAGGTTGTGTGCTTTTCACCAACAGCTACTGTCACACCTATTCTCTTCCTTTTTAACCCTAGATTCTAAACTATGGATACGTGGTGACAACTTTTATATTTCAATCATTGGTGACTTTCTAATTCCATGAGATCTCATTCACTATTATACATTTATATATAACATGTCACAATGGGTATTTCAACTCTGACCTCATTTCTATTCTGTTAAGCAACTGTGGGTTCTACACCATATGTTCTTGTTAGAACTCAATGTTTCCTATGAAAAGAAAAATTGTGTCATTAAATTCTATTTTAATCTCTCTAATATTCTAGAAGTGGCTTCTTGAAGACTGACAGCTCATTAAATTGTATAGAAAGATTTCCATTTATTTTTTTTAGTGTATCAGGAGAGTAAGCAGAGGTGTTCTTGAAGGATAATCAAGACATAAGAGCCGTGTGTTTTCCCTGGTATGTTACCTACTAACTTCATGAAAGTGGGAGAATTACTTACTAGCCTGTGCCACCATAATTACATTTCTGAGTTGCTCAAAAAGCTAATCATTCTTGTATTCACTTATATATATCTCAATATTTCCAAAGATTATATCTCTAATTTAATATGTGTACACTTCAATGATTTGAATTATAGATGTCAATCTCATCTTGAGCTTCTAGAAATCCCTGTATTTGTCTCTCTGGACTGATTTATCAGTTCCTGAATTCAGTGAAGGTGTTTTGAGCAGACACATGTCTAAAATATGGATAAACTCCACTGAAATAAGGTCTCAGAATGCACATTTTATGTTTTCCTCCTCCAGAAGATCAAAATAACATTTAACATGTCACATTTTTCCACTTCTATACACATTTTTTAACATTTTCATTCAATGCATCTTCTTCTCTACTTCCCCTTTGTAATTGATCTGAAAATGTTCATCATTCGCAGGCTTGATATTTGCCTCTTTACTCACCACCGCTTTGGAACTATTTCTTTTGCAATCCGCATGACTTTCAATTGCTACAGTTTGTTTACTAAACAGCTGAAATAAAATAATGCATTGAAATTAGAAGATTATATTTACTATTTACATATTACAGTTTAGGGTTTACTAAGGATGGTATTAGTTTGCATTTTTCTCCCTGATCAAGAAAATAGGGTCAAAAGTGCGTGTTTGTGTTTCTGTGTGTGTTTCTTTGAGTTCCTGTGTTGGCATAGAGTGGATCTGCAGGAAACTAGTTTTGCTGAAGTAGATCAAGACCAAAATTCTAAGAAATGCTTCCATTTAAGGGGCATATGTAAAGGGAAATCAGAAAAAGAGACCAAGAAAGATTAGTAAGCAGTAAGATAGGGGAATGTCTTGAAGACAAAGCAGTGCACTATTTCAATAAGAATAAAGAGAAAAGCACTTACAAATGTTGGATAAAGAAAAATTCTCATTAGATTTTGTCATGGAGGCCATTTGTGGTGTTAAAGCACTTTTAGTAAAAGAGATTAACAATAAATAAGTTTATAAATTGTAGACTGAAACTTTGCAGAGCTGTATAGACACAGAGTGAGATAAAGAGTAGGCAGAGTCTATCATAGGTGAAATAAAGGGCATCTATACTCTTAAAATATGAAGATGTGTAGAGGACCACTCACTAAATATAGCACGCTTTTCTAGATTCAGTTCCTTTTGGGGAGTTAAGGGTAGAGCGTCGCAAGTATCTATACTATTCACCATACTTTTCAATGTTATCATATTTGATTATCATTCACCAGTTGAAGGTCATTTGGGTTGTTCTCACTCTCTGGTAAGTATGAATAAACCTTCTATTAATATTCATCTGCAGGTTATTGTATAAACATAAGCTTTTATTTCATGAACTTACGTTCCTATAGGAGTGGGATTGTTAGGTCATATAGTAAGTGTATGCTTAACTTTATAAGAAATTGTTCAAAGGTTTTCCAAACCTTCCAACATTTTGTACTCCCCCTAGTATGAATGCAATTTCTAGTTATTCCACATCAGCTCCACCATTTGGTCTTTTCAGGTTTTTGTTTGTTTTTTTTTGTATACTTATATGCTATTCCATGTTATCTGCATTTTCATAGAAATTTTAGAATCACCTGGATCAACAAAATTACTGACCAGATTTTTATCGTAATTAAATAGATACTTTATCGGGTTGAGGAAGTTTCCTTCTATTTCCAATTTTCAGAGAGTTTTCATCATGAATGAATGATAATTTTTGTCAAATACTTTTTTTTATATCTATTGACATAAGCATATGTGTTTTTTCTTTTGTCATTTGAACTCACTGTGAATTAGATTTTTTTCAAGACTTTATTTTTTAGAGAAGTTTTAGGCTTACAACAAAGTTGAGAGGAAGGTACAGGTTTTCCATATACTACTTGTCTCCACACATGCATAACTTTTCACATTATTAACATCACCCGCTAGAATAGTACATTTATTTTACCAAGGATAAACCTAAATTGACACATCATAATTCCCTAAAGTCCTTTGTTTATATTAGGGTTTACTTTTCATGTTGTACATTCCATATGTTTGAACAAAAGTATACTGACATATGCCCATCACTATAATATCATATACAGTATTTTCACTGCCCTGAAAATTCCCTGTATTCTGCCTTTTTATCTGCCCTCTTCATCCCTGACAATCACAGATCTTTTTACACTCTCCATAGTTTTGCCTTTTCCAGAATGTCCTAGAGTTGGAATCATACAGTACACAGCCTTTTCACATTGGCCTCTTTCACTTAGTAATATGCATTTAAGTCATCTCCCTGTCTTTTAACGGCTTGATAGCTCATTTATTTTTAGCACTGAATAGTATTCTACTGTATAGCTGCTTCACAGTTTATTTAACCATTCACCCATTGAAGGACATCTTGGTTACATCTAAATTATGGCAATTATGAATAAAGCTGCTATAAATATCTATGTGAAGGTTTTTATGTGGACATAAGTTTTTAATTCCTTTGGGTAGATATCAGGGGGCACAATTCCTGGATCGTATGGTAAGAGTATGTTTTGTTTGGTAAGAATCCATCAAAATGTCTTCTAAAGTGGCTGAACCATTTTGCATTCCAACTAGTAATAAATGAAATTTCTTGCTTCCCTACATCCTCAGGAGGATTTGGTGTTGTCAGTGTTCTAGATTTTGGCCATTTTAATAGGCATGCAGTGGTATATCATTATTGTTTTAATTTTCATTTCTCTGATGACATACAATGTAGAGCATCTTTACATATACTTACTTATCATCTGTATAACTTCTTTTTTGTTTTGTTTTTTGAGGAAGATTAGCCCTGAGCTAACTGCTGCCAATCCTCCTCTTTTTGCTAAGGAAGACAGGCCCTGAGCTAACATCCATGCCTATCTTCCTCTACTTTATATATGGGATGCCTACCACAGCATGGTGTGCCAAGTGGTGCCAAGCAGTGCCATGTCTGCATCCGGGATCTGAACCAACGAACCCTGGGCCGCAGAAGCAGAAGGATGCACTTAGTCGCTGGCCACTGAGCCGACCCCTGTATAACTTCTTTGATGAGGTGTCTGTTAAAGTCACTGGCCCATTTTTAATAGAGTTGTTTTCTTATTGTTGAGTTTTAAATGTTCTTTGTATATATTGGAGCTCTTTATCAAATGTATCATTTGCAAATATTTTCTCTCAATCTGTAGCTTGACTTTTCATTCTCTTGGCATTTTCTTTTGCAGATAAGACGTTTTTATTTTAATGAAGTCCAGTTTATTAATTAAACTGGTATTAACTAAACACATCTTTGGTGTTTTATCTAAAAAGGCATCATCATATTCCAGGTCACCCACTCTTTCTCCTATGTTATCTTCTAGGAGTTTTGAAGTTTTATATTTTAGATTTAGGTCTATGATCCATTTTGAGTTAAATTTTATGACATGTGTAAGTACTGTGTCTATGTTCATCTTTTTTTTTGCATGTGAGTGTCCAGGTGCTCCAGCACCAATTGTTGAAAAGACAATGTTTGCTCCACTGTATTGTGTTTGCTTTTTTGTCAAAGATCAGTTGACTGTATTCATAGGGATCTGTTTCTGGACTGTCCATTCTGGTCCATTGATCTATTTGTCTATTCTTTCACCAATACAACACTGTCTTTACTGTGGCTTTAAGTCTTAAAGTGTGATAGTGTCAGTCCTTCAACTTTGTTCCTCTCTTTCAACGTTATGTTGGCTATTCTGGGTCTTTTTCCTCTCCATGTAAGCTTTAGAATCAGTCTGTTGATACCCATTAAATAATTTGCTGGGATTTTGATTGGAATTTCATTGACTCTATAGATCAATTTGGTAAGAATTGACATATTGCCAATATTGAGTTATTCTATTTATAAATGTGGGATATCTCATCATTTATTTAGTTCTTTGATTTTACTCATCAGAGTTTTCTAGTTTTTCGCATAGATCTTGTACATATTTTGTTTGATTGATGCCCTAGTATTTCATTTTGGGGAGTGTTAACGTAAATGGCATTGTGTTTTAATTTTAAATTCCACTTGTTCATTATTGATATATAGGTAAACAATTGACTTGGGAATTGATTTTGTATTCTGCAATTTTGCTGTAATCACTTATTAGTTAAAGGAGTTTTTGTGTTGATTCTTTTTGATTTTCTACATAGATGATCATGTCATTTGCAAACAAAGAGAGTTTTATAGCTTCCTTCTCAATCTGCATACTTTTATTTTCTTTTTTGCCTTATTGAATTAGCAAAGACTTCCAGTATGATGCTGTGAAGGAGTTATGAGAAGGGGCATCATTGCCTTCTATGTTCTTGGTCTTGGCAGGAAACCTTCTACTTTCTCACCATTAAGTATGGTGTTAGCTGTAGGGTTTTTGTATTGTTGGGGTAGCAAGCAGACAATTACTTACTGAAAAGATAATCTATCAGAGAGACAGCTAGGCTTGGGCTCTGGTGAACAAAAGGGAGAAAAGAACATAGCAACTTTAAATTAAGATAGAAGTCACCCCATGTTTATAAAGAGACAGAGATACAGACAGAAAGAGATAAAAATGTGGAAAAGAAGTAAAAGGACACACACGTAAAGTATGATGGGAAGGCATACCGAGAAAATTTGATGTAAAGAGAAAGAAACATGTGGGCAAACAGAGAAGATTACAGAATCCAGTATCAGCACAAAAGGCCTGAAAGAGGAGCATTTAAGAATAAGAAATGCCATGCTCTCCACAAGCCATCAAAACCCTTCTATAACTAGTTCATCATGGCTTGAGGCTCTACTTTCTCCCCCAGGCAGTTGGTTTTCCTTCTGCAGAGCAGTTTAACCTAATTTCTTTCTGATCACTCCCTCAACCTTCCCAGGATGTGTTGCTGCATGTCCACTTTGCTAGTGAGAGAATTTACCTCTGTCCTCATGTTAGGTATGCTGACAACAATTGATTTCTTTAAAAACTGGAAACTTTAGGGGCCATCCAGTGATGTAGTGGTTAATTTTGTCTGCTTCACTTCGATTGGCCTGGGGCTTAGGTATTTGCATCCCAGGGCAAACCTATACTCCACTCATCAAGCCATGCTGTGGCAGCATCCCACATATAAAAGAGAGGAAGTTTGGCACAGATGTTAGCTCAAGGACAATCTTCCTCAAGCAAAACAAGGAAGATTGGCAAGGTGTTAGCTCAGGGCCAGTCTTCCTCACCGAAAACCTGGAAACTTTATTACTTAAAAGTGGCTAAAGCTAAGAATTTCGTGTTAGCAATTAACACTAAAATTGTGACTTTATAGTGATAATTGAAGCAGTGTAACCCATCTCTCCTGACTTATAAGATGCAAAAAAACGGGCAATTGGTAAACTGACTGGCTCAGAGTCTATGCCTAAGGAAAGTGAGAAGCCTTGACATGGTTTGTTTTCATAGGCAAAAATGCCTTTAAAAGGCAAAAGTAAGAAAAGGCAGCTTATCTACCATTTGTCACAGTTAGATTGGTTAGGAGAAAAAATTTAATCATAATTTGGATTATTCTCTGAATATATTCCTACCTCCTCTCACTGTAGGCAGAATACACATCTGACACATTGTTTTAACATTTGGCTATGTGACTTGTCTTGGCACATGCAGTCTTAGCAGACATGAAAATAGAGCCCTAACATACCTGTGATTGCAGATTTGGGTTAATCTTTTCCTTCCTATGTGTTTTCATGTAAAGAATATGCCCCAGCGAAGCTACTACTGCTTTAGCTGGACCCTGGAATGAGACTCATGGAGATCAGAACCTAACAAAAAATCAACTGGACCTACTTTCTGATGCTGAACTGGCCCCAGTAGGTCACTGGAAAGAAAAACAAGTGTTTTGTGTTCAAAGCCACTGTTTTATGGGATGGTTAATTCAATAGAGTAACTTTGGAAAAGTCTGGTGAATACCTTCTAGTACTCATCCTGTTAAGAAGGTAAAAAGGTAATAATATAAATAAAGTGCTTAGAACAGTGCCAAAAATATAGAAAGCAAGTCTAAATGGCAATAATCAAAAAATCATACAGATCAGAAACTATAACAACACCTGTTTCTTTCAGATTTAACGTGTGTATGTCTGTATATATAACCAAGCAACCGATAGAGACAATAAATTGTATTTGTGTGACAAGACAGTGGGTCCAGAAGAAAGGCAATAATGGTCACAGTTGACCAGGCTGACCTTTAGGTAAGGTTTAGTAATGAGGGAGAAATCAGCAGGTAACACAGGGTGATCTGAACAAAGCATCTCTTCCAGATACCTGCAGGGACTGAGTATGCCTCATCTGGCTAAGTGCTTAACTTAGAGCTTCAGAAGGAAGCCAGCAAAAGCATCCCTCTCAT
Source organism: Equus quagga (assembly GCF_021613505.1). Lineage (NCBI taxonomy): Eukaryota > Metazoa > Chordata > Mammalia > Perissodactyla > Equidae > Equus > Equus quagga. The sequence continues at coordinate 25,491,258 of NC_060280.1, forward strand.
TCTCCCCCAAATACTCTGCGTGTGTTGTTCATTTTCCTAGTGCACTAACCCAGTCTCTGCATATTGGCATTCTATCAATTCTTCTCCAAGGCTTAATGACAATATCTTCCACGAAGTCTTCCCTCATCCAGCCAAGGCAAAGTGATCTCTCTCATCTCTAAGTTCCCATCGTTTTGAAGGTGTGACTTTCATTTTGATATGCCATGAATTACTTCTAGAAACATTGTCAGATTTTCAAATTTTACAATACAGTGATCTTACAATGACAATGTTTACAAAAATTGAATTTTGTTTTTAGATTGTACAAAATCAATTCAAACCTGGCAACTTGGCAAATGTGACCAGTATTTAGCTCCACTTTTCCTTCATATCGTCTCTAAAATCTTCCCAGGTACTGATAATGATTGCAGCATCGACAGAAATATGACATTAAGTCTAAAATATTGATCAGTATGCTGCACGTTGGCAGCTGGTATGTATGTGCAAAGTGTTAGACTTCATTGAAATAATTATTCATTATCATGCTACACACAATACCATACATTTCTGCTCAGAAAACCCAGCGTGCAATATCATCTCCTGAAAAACTGAGGCTGTAAATGCAAGTGTTTATGTTTCTTAACATTTGGAATAAATTCATAGGGAACAAAAGGAATACATATGGAATGTACATTTAACAATACTAAACATAAAATGTTAGAGGGGCTCGGCTAAGTTTATCAACATATCTCACTTAACACTGAAACATATAAGGTAAGTTAACAAAACCTCTCCTTTTCAAAGGACAAAAATGAAGACAAAGTTAAAAACTTGTCTCAGGCCATGCTGCTCAATATTTACAGACTTGGATGTCTAAATCCATATTTTTTTGTCTCCATAAGCAAGCTATTTATGTCTTACATATAATGCAGGGAAGTGGTTTTGAGTTGGCCTCAATCAGGTTTTAACTTTTCAAAACTTGAAAGATATTAGGAACAAAGCATTAACTATAGGAAGATATTTGAATCTTTTAGAAATATTTGGACAAAGAAATTATTCTATATCTTCACAGACTGACAAAGGAGAATTGCATATTATGATAGGTGGCCTTTGTTTTTCTAAAACTTTAACCAATATTATTTTGCATTGATTTGATGCTTAATCAAATTTCCCTATTTAATTTGTGTGTACTGTATAGAATATTATTTTGAACTCCTATTTTGTACCATATAAATAATCAATTTTAATTGTGTTGAAATGAACATTTTATTGAAGAAAATCATTTGAATATGTGAATCTTGCTTTTCTTTTTTACTCATGAAAAATAAAATTTTGCTTAGAAATAATACCTACCCTTCAGAACTCTGTCTCCATTTTTATTATTAAAATTGTAAATTTCCTCTTGTACTCCTTATGGAAGCTGAATAGCTGAGAAAATACTGGATTTAAAAAGATATTTCCAGTGATTTTGCCACTGAACGCTACTGTCTTTTAGTTGTAGGGTGTGGAAACATAAAAGAAAGTTGATGATTGGAGACAGTGAACATTATGACTATAAACGACACTGCTAGAACATGAATATACATCTGCTCTTAAAGTTTTAAAAGAGAACATCATTACTTCCAGATTAACACATGAATCCTATCAGATGAACTGGAAATTTGTATGAACTTTTCCTCTAAATGCAACACACCACGAATTTAGTTTCTTTGAGGAAAAGTGTGGTGAACCTGTGTGGCATTGCATATGAGGGTCACGTATCAGATGGAGGTTTAAAATCGATTTAGTAAAATTAAATAAATAACTTATTAATGTAAAAATGTTCTCTATTATATGGGTTTTATTCTTTAATATTATTAAATTTGTGTTCTACTTAAAATGCAGCATCCAAATGAAGAAAAATATCAGGAAGAATGCTGATTGATAAACACTTGACAAAGAGGCCATCGAAAGTTTATTATTTGCATCTCCCTATTTCTAAGAGAAAAAAGAGAATTTAATGTGCTGAAGGTGTTCACAGGAAATAAATTCTTCCAATAACCGCATTTAGGTATCCCTTGCATCACCCTCCATTAGTTCCATACAGAGAGTTTTTACTGAAGTTTCTAGTCCATGCTGCTTGATGAAAAACAATCTATCTTCCATACTTCCAATCCCTGAAGAGATGTGTTATGGTCCATTTAGTCATTTAAAATTGCATGGTCATTGCTTTGCCATTGGATGGTGATTTGCCATCCGAAAATGAGTTCCTAGCCTCCTTAGTACTTGCTCTCATGTGCTATTTCCTTATTTTTATGTGGACATCAGTTTGTACCAACAGCCAATTCAGGAAGAATTATCAAAAAGTGCCTTACATCACCAGGAATTATGGTGGAGAGATACCGTTATAAGATAATGCAAAATGCCTGCAAGAAAATCCAGCAAATTCCTCTGAAAGTAACTGAGTTTGAAAATTTGTTTTCTATCTGAACTTGTCTGAGATTCACTTACTTTTGCAAAACATCTAGACCCAAAGGATGAATGTATATTGCATTCCATAAACAGTCCTTTGGAGATGAAGTGACTCATATAGACAGAAGTTTACATAAATACATTTAACATACGCACACACAAACACATATACCCATGGAAAACAAAATGATTACACGTGATTCAAAATTCCACCGTTAGAAATCTATACCTTCAAGCTTCACTTATAAAACAAATAATAATAATTTCTTATTTTGAAATATAGAGACAAGGAGGTTCAATAAATCTCCATAGTTAAAAATGAAAGGACTTTCAGTGGGAGATTTTCTCCTACTGTACTGGAACCCTACATTCAGAAGAATAAACAACACCAATGTGGAGAGGAAACATTGGTGTAAGACCAGAAAGCATTCTTCAAAGTTTGTTTTTTATGGATCTTTAGATGTGAGGGACATTTAAAAACACAACCTAGAGTAGAGTCAAAGTTAATTTCTTTCAGTTATATCCACACTCTCAAGGTCTAAGGAAAAAAGAGAACCTACTTTGAGGTGAAAGCACAGATTACACGCTCACAAATCTGCTTTGTCCTGGCACCGTAAATAATAGGGTTGAGGGCAGGTGGGATGCCCACGTAGAGATTGGTAACAAGAATATGGACATAACCAGAAGTTTTTTGCCAAATCGGTGAGTGAGAAAAGAGAATAAGGAGGGTGTATAGGAAACACACAAAACTCCACCATGGGACTCACATCTGCTCTGAGCCTTGTGATGAGCATCCCAAGATAGGAGGCAGAAAACCGCACCAATGATGTAAGGCATAAGAGGTTACAACCACTGCCACCTCCAAAATAAGAAAAGAAGCTACAAAAAGCCCATAAATGTCATTAATTCGAATGCTGGCACAGGCCAACTGGGTCATGCCCATGTGCTCACAGTAGGAGTAGGCAATAATTCGAGCCCCACAGAAAGGCAGACAATGGGTAGGTACACAATGGGCAACATGAACAGGACTGGACTCATATAATGCCCATACCAATGGCTGATAGCACTCTGGGTGTCTGGATGGTTGTGTAGTGGAGAGGTGCACAGATAGCCACATAGCGGTCAAAGACCATTGCCAGCAGAACAGCAGACTCCATTCCTGTGAAGGTGTGTATGAGAACCATCTGGGCCTCACAGGCCCCAAAACTAATTTCACGTGCATCAAACCAGAAGATACCCAGTATTCGGGGCACTGAGGATGTGGACAGGGCCAGATCTATGGCTGATAAGATGGCTAGAAAGGAGAACACAGGGTCCCACAGAGTCCAGTCAGACCAGATGATCAACAAAATGGTAGAATTGCCCAGCAGAGCCATTAAGTAAATGGAGCGAAAAGGCAGGGAGATCCAGCCCTGGAACCCTCAAGTCCTGGGATGCCTGTACAATAAAAGGTGTCTGGGTGGAAAGTGGAAGTGTTGGTGTGGAACATCTTGCCACTGACAAGAAGAGAAGTAGTTGACCGCCTCTAGAAGGAAAAATGAGAGTTATAAACACATTCTCGAAACTCCTCTGGAAGGCTTGATTTTTATTTGTATTATTCTTATTAGAAAAGCTAATGCTAAAACTTCAGTTCAAAAGCAGATGTAGCCACTGACTGAGCACTCTTCAAGTGGAAGGAATATTAACCTTATGAAAGATCTCCCACTGAAGTTTAAGACAATAAGATCCTATACTCATTTGCCAAAAGGCCATACAAAAGATTGAATGAACTAAAAACTATCAGGGAGGGTTTCTTTTGAGATCTCAGTCTTTGAACAGAAAATACACTTTACTTAAATACATAACACAAATCACGGGACCACTGTTATAGATACCTGCACACAGAACATGACAATAAATGCAACATGGGTGAACCTAGGCATGTAGAACGATGGAAAATCCAGCAGTATTTCTTAAACAGGTTTGCTCAGAATCATGTTTTACAATGTCACATGTTCAGAAAATGACATCCAAAATGAAGAGCTATGCCTCATTAATTCTTCTGTCCATGTTTACTTATATACCCCTACAGATACACTGTTGTGATCTTTCTTTCTCTCTTTCTTTTCTTCTGTCTCTGTGGCTTTCTCTCGCTTTCTTTCTTCCTTATATATCTTTCTCATATGTCTTTCTCTCTTTCTTTTCCCCTTCTTTTTTCTTTCTTTCACAGAGAAAAAAGAAGAAGAAAGAAAGAGCTAAGAAAAAATGAGAGACAGAAGAGTAAAGGAAAGAATGAAGGAGAACAGAAAAAAGGAGAGGAAGGAAAGAGAGAAGGAAGTGTAAAGAAAAGAGGAAGGAAGGTCAGTCTCAGCTCTAATTGACTCCTGAGAAAAGTGAGAGAGAAAAGACCAAGTTTAAGAAATATTTTATTAATGACATTAAAATAGAGAGATTCTCCGGTCAGTAAATCCTTCAAGACTGAATGCAGTGTCATCTCCAGACTTATTTCTCTGCTTCGCTCTCTGTAATCAGCTTTACAAACCTGCACTTCGCCTGGGCCTCTGATGAGTTCAATTTTTAATTGTTATTATAGAGGACCAGGCTCTAATACACCATCATCCCTGAAAGTGGCGATCATCATTTATACCACAATTATAAGTTTCATCTAGAGTTAGTTAAGTTAAACTAAAGTTCTCTCAGCATGATTCAGTAAACACCCCTTTTAGTCAGGAAATCTTTGTCTAGGAGTGAGAATATATTAGCTTAATAAATGCAACTGTGGCCTGATCCTTAACTCTTAGAGAAGAGTTTCTGATCACTACCCATCTCCATCACACATTTAATAGGAAACTCATCTCCAGCAGAACTAGGACAAGAGAGCTATAGTGAATCTAATGTAAGGAATAAAGTTTTATCACCCATACTTAGGCTTCCTGGAGGCCTATCTGAAAACAAAGCCATTCAAATGCCCCGTATGAGCCAGGATAACACCTCAGAGTCTCTTGAGAACGATCTCATTATCTGCACCCGGGGTAGAGCAACTTCCATAGATGCAGACGCTCACCTCTATTCCACTCCCACACACATACATGTCGTCAACAGGAAGTAAGAGATATAAAACTGATGCTACCCAAACGTGTTTGTATGAAGTGAACAGAATGTCTTATTGGGGGAATTTTGTGTGCTGATTTTAGTAGATGTTATAACAATGCAGATTCAGGCCAATAATTACCAATATGTGTATATCTCCTTCCCACATCTGTGTCTTAACACTCACCAATAGTTTATTAATAGATCACGGCTATCAATTAAGGCAAATACTCTCATTTGTTCTCCATGCAGTGCTCGTCTTAGTGGCTTTAAATGTAAGTTAATAAAAATTGGTTTAACATAAAAATAAAATAACCCAAAGTATATATAGAGATGTGAAATATATTGATGCCAAAGAAAGGAAAGATGTATTATCGTAATATTGCAGGGTAACAAATCAAAATGTATTTTTCAATGTAATGGATAAAAAATAAAATTAAGACTTACTACTTAATCATACTAAAGTGCAAGAACTTGTTTACCAAAGATAGTGACCTAGTAGGCAAATCACTGACTGGGAGATGATATTCCCATTACATATATCAGTTAAAGCCCTTATATTAAGAACACATTAAAATAGTGTATTGAAATTACTGTAAATCTGTAAAGAAACGGCAAACAACTCAAAATAAAAATAAGAACAATAATCTTAATCTGTGTTGGAGGAAGCCATCAAGAGGATATGACTACCAGTTGACCTGTGAGCTGGACCCAGGAAATTAGAGGCTCCTCACCCACATCCTTATCCTTGGAACATACATTCTACTCACTGTTCCCACAGTTCTCAAGCACACAACCTTGAGTGAGTAAGGTATTCTTGAAACCAGCTAGACCGAATATGTGACTGCACTCAGTTAGAACCTCTACAGAAACTTTTAAGACAAGCCTGTATGTAAGTTTCCTTGCTTATTAAGCCTACCATCTACCAACCTGGAATGGTTTCCTTCTCTCTTTGGTCTCTCTTTGCCATCCATGTACAGGGGTCTGGGAAGTTCCCAAGGTTTTGAACCATCAATCTGGCTCTTTAAAGGATGAGAATATCCAATTAATATACAAAAAATTTTTCATCATTGTTACTCATCAGGAAAATATTAATTCAAACCACAGTGTGATACCCTACAACCCATCTAGTATGGCTGAAATTAAGACTGCTAATTCTAAGTATTCATAAAGATATGGAGCATCTACTAACCACTGTGGAACCTGGGAGCATTTATTAATTCTAAATATTCCCTGTGGAGCCCTAATTACTTCTAGGTAAATATACAAAAGAAATAAGTGATTATGTTCACCAAAAGAGGAGAAAGCTACTGTTGCACGTGTGGCACATTGTAGAGAGTCCTGTTAGACTACACAGGTAAATGCACTGAAATAAGCCAAATCAAATATACAATGCTTATAATATTTTCTTTTTATTTTCGTAGAATGTACTCGATTATTCTATGCCTAGAGAAATCAACTTATCCTTCCATACAGCTTGACTGTGCCCTCTTTCCTGATCACCTCTCCCCCTTCTCTCCCTTCCCACCTTCCCATATGCACTCCCAGCACTCATTATTTTCATTTGGAACGTCATAACTGTAACACTGATATGCCTCATCTACTAGGGAGAAAAATCCTGTTTTTATCATGTAGATCCTTGTGTGCACCACAGTGCCTGGCACAAGATACTGAGTAATGTTTCTTATTAAATATGCTTTGAACAAATGACTAAGTTATAGACATGAACAAAGTAAGTCATTTCAAAG